>NC_060253.1:60264444-60567474 GCF_921293095.1 Ischnura elegans
TCCTTCCATCTCGTGTTCCACTCCGCCTTAGCAAGTCCCCGCAAGCCTCGCCACAAATTTCGGCGGCCCGCCCGTTCTCCACCAATAAGGGAGAGGTTTTCCTTCCCCCCATACCATCATCACACCACGTTCACTCGTTCCTCTCTCCTTCAACTCTTTCTTCATTTCAATTACCTCCCTCCACACCCATATATTCCTCCAGCATTGCCCCTCACACCCTCCAGCTCGTAAGAGCCTTAAGCCTCCTTCCCTTCGCTGTAAGATTTTGGCCTCGTTTCGCCTGCGCTTCGTTTCACTTCCTCCAGGGCCGTCACCCCGAAAAAGGCACGAGGGAAAAAGGATTTCTTTCTTGTGCACTGTTTCATCGTCCCAAATAACTTGACGCCGAACCATAGGGAAGCTTTCGTTTCCCTCAAGGCAATTTCCATGCGCATCTGCTTCAGGTTTTTGATTCGGCCCGCTGTTTTCGTATTTTCTTTAGCCTGTTGAGAAAAGTTGTTGGTGTAATTTATTCCGCAAACATAAATACCCAGTGCCTTTTCTATACCAGAGCCTAGCATTCTCATCAAATTTCATTGGCCGCTGCATAACTATTTTTCGGCATTTTCGTTTTTAATTTTACATGGAGCAAGTAATTTTGCTGGGTAGGTTGTCCCTATCCAGGTCAAGGATGTTTGTGTATGTTCAACTGTTGAACGTTAATAAAACCCCAATGTAAAGTCCAAACAGAGCTGTGTTCGATGATGTGGCAATGAATAAAAATAATAAATAATTAATTACTAAAGATCAAATAATTGGTGGCGTTTATTTGGATTTTGTGGGCGTGCAGCAGGATGTGGGATTCATCAATAAATATGAAGGCGAGCCTCGAAGTAATAGATAAATATTTTGCAATATCAGAAGCTCTCCAGAGAAAGACTTTTCACAATACTTACGTCCATTCTAACCCTATTCCGTTTTTTTTTCTTCTCTCACAGCATTGAGTGAGGATAGCGATTTCGTTTTCGGAAGCACTTTACTGGAGCGAATCATTCGATGCATACTTTTTCCTTCAGGACAGCTTCGACGAGCACGTTACGATGTGCTGATTATGCCCGCGTCATTCATCTATTTAAATTGTGTAATGCATCTGTTTTTCCACATGTGGTTTTTTTTCGTTCACTTCAATCAATACTCAGATTCCGATTGTATGATAGATCCTTGAAACTTAATTTTGGTTTCCACTCAGCATTTCTTTTTGAGGGAATTGGAATGCCACAAAGCGATCCAAGTGGTTGCATTCCATCGAATTTACGTTATGCTGGTTAAAGCCGGCCTCGGTGGCGGCGGGGTAAAGTCCTCGCCTGCGAAACCAATTGTCGCGGGTTCGAGTCCCGTCTCGGTAAGTTACCCTTATCCAGGGCATGAATGTTAGTGCACGTTTGATTGTTAAATATTATCAATCCCGATGTAAAAGGCCGAATAGTGCTGTTTTCGGTGGTGTGTGAAATAAATAAATAATGAGTAAATTACTACGTTTGATTCTGCAAACAAGTGTGAAAACTAACATTTGGGCTACTTTACAGTTTCATTGTGATAATGCAGAACGTGAATGTGAAAAATAGAGATAGAAATCAGAGTCTTGAAGAAAATAATTTGGGATGCTACTATTACTCCCTCTCTTACTACGTTTTTCTACTGGAAGGTTGCGTCGGTAAGGTAAGGGTAGAGCTCACCCCCGAATAACTCAGAGGTGAGATAATTTCTAACATTCTAGATAGGTAAGGCATTACTTTCCTTGGGGAGACTAGCGCCGCGAGGATTTTTCGACAATGGTGTCCTTAGAGCATGCTCCGAGACATGAATGAGTAGAATAATTATCAGCTAAGATATTGTAAGGCCCAGATATTTTATTATAGCAGCTAACTACACATTTTTCGATTGTTTCACAATTATCATCATGTACTGATGACGATTGCGTACATCAGTACCTGATGATGATTTTGTAACAATCGAAACACGTGCAGTAAACTGTTATAATAAAATTTGAGGACAATACGATATCTTAGTTGATCATTATAAATGTGGTTCCACGACATCTCGCCGCAAAAAGTTGACTCCATAGTAAAGAGAGTTTCGACAAAGATGCTTAGAATACGTTAGTGGTACTCGGACGACTGAGAATTACCTGTTAATTAATTGATGTCGGAACCTTGGCCAAACGTGGACTGCAGGTGCATCCATCCCGTTTCTTGTACACCCGCTTTTCCCTCACTCAAACATTCGGTTGAGCCCCAAGTTGACCATTTCCATTTTCCCAGCGCCAAAGCATTCTAAGCACTCTCAACGTGCCCATCCCTTACCACTCTGTTCTGCTTCACACAACTCTTCTCTCTCAGCGGTTTACAAACCTTTTGTCGGCCCCAAATGTACTCAACCGCTGTCCAGCACACAAACATTTTCGGTGGTTTCGGGAACATTTATTTTTTTCCGGGTCAAAAGAGTGAATCAGCACGAGTATTGGTGGTTGGAGTAGCTGCAATGGACAGCGGAACTTCAAAGGGAGCATGTGTAGATGCAATTTGAAGAGAGAGAGAGAGAGGAATGGCTGCATCATCAAGCTATCTTGTAATCACGTTAACGATGAAAACATGCTCGAAAACATCGGGACCAAATATATTAAGAGGAAACATCATTAATTGTCTTTTTGATGAATTATTTCTTGTTTAAAAATTTACGCTATAATTTTGAAAATTTCAGGATGTATATTATTATTATTATTAAATAAATTGTTACAAGTCGACCATAATGTCGGGTGGTAACATAAAATCAGGAAGTACATAATACAAAGAAACAGAAGCAGAATAAATATCCATGGTAAAAATAATACACTAATTCTAATCTCATACAACTAAGAATTTATCATTGTCCCAATAAAATAATTTAAGTCCCAATAAAACAATCCATTAAATACATTAATTCTAATATAATACAACTAAAAAATGAGCATTGACCCAACTTCACACTCTCTTTTTAAACCACTATGCAATTAATCAATAGGTAAGTGATGCACACTTCATCCTAAAAATTTTGGCATTTGAAGGGAAGATCTTAAAAATCACTTCAGGTAAGTCATTCCACTCCTTTAATCCTCTATGTAGGAAGGATTTTCTCAAAATGTCTGTTTTCTGTTTTTTTAATTTAATTTTAAATGTATGGTCTTTCCTTCCTATGTAGCAGGGTGAGTCCAGCTTCACACCTAATTCTTTCCAACCCTGCTCTTTTGTAAATGCTTTGTATACCCCGCATAGCCTATTAATGGTTCTTCTCACTTTTAGAGGTTTCCATCCTAAGCTCCCTAGCATAGCTGATACACTTTCCCCTCTTCCATGTTTCCCTAGAGTAAACCTGGCTGCCTTTTGCTGAACCCTTTCAAGCTTAGAAGATTCATTTTTATAGTAGGGATCCCACACAGAAGTTGCAAGTATATGGCTGCATCAATCTATTAGGTAATCATTTTAGTGATAAAAAATGCTCGATACATCGAGGTCAAATATATTAAGAGGAAGCACCACTCATTGTCATTTCTGATGAATTATTTTTTATTCTAAGCTTACTCTATAGTGTTGAAATTTTCACGGTGTACATAATTGCTCCCTGCCAAAATTCGCCTGTTTCATAGATACAAAAATGTTTCCTCGGTCATTGTTTTTCCTAAGTTAAATTTTAGCATTAGAGCTATGGAAAAAATGTTGGTGAAGATTGCTCTTGGTGCCCTGGACATCCCAAAATGATAGCTTAAGGTATAAACAAGTACTGTGCTACGAATTAAGTTAAAATGAAACTATTTCAATGGTAGTGACCCGTCCTCCTACGATACCCACCTAATTTTGATTATTTTGACTTTCATTCACGTGATTGCTTGAAATTCGAATGATTATTCGCACAATCATTCTTCGTGTAAAACGACTTTGATACATGATGTGAACAAATGTGAACTTCTATTTCGAGCTAATGAAGAGAATTGCTTTCCTCATTGATTAATTTACAGCCAAATTGGTGCTTGAAAAAATAATGCCATCGATTAGATATCATTCACGGTATTTATTGCAATATGTCACTAAATTTTGAGAACAATCTCAAGTAAATGCTTTCTTAAGCAAACAAAGACAATTTAAATACAAGATATTCAAGCTTCAAGACGGTTCTTCCACAAGCCTTTGGTCGGCCTAATCATCTTTGTTTGGTCAAAATCTCCTCTCTCTTTTCCAACATTTATTTATTTTTAATCAAAGATATTCTCTCTCTTCTATCTATACATATTCTCTCCCATGTATTTCATTGCATTCTAAGATTTTGTCACTAGCCTCCTCTACTCACATACAAAAATTCACTTGAATGAACAAGTTTCGTCTTCCACCAACATATCACTTGATAAAGCGAAGAAGTGCCGGCCTCATCTGGCGTCTAAAGCCCTCTCATGCCAAACAGAAGGTTACGAGTTCGAGTCCCGCCTGAGTAGGATTCTCCCAATCAGGAGATGAATTTTCGTGTACGTTTCATTGTTAAATGTTATTTAAACTCCGATGTAAAGGCTAAGTAGCGCTATTTTCGGTAATGTGGCAATGCATAAAGAACAAAAATATAGTCTCCATGGCGAAACTCGGTGGTGTTAAAATCAGTTGCAAATAAATTAATTTTCTGAGGAAAGGGTAATCATTTACTTACAATAAACGATAAATGATAACACATTCACGTTACTTTCTCCTCCTTCCGATTTTTATATTTTTATATTTACATCAGCGCTTAGCAAAGGGTACTGGGTCCAAAAAGGGAAGGTAATCCGTAGGTAAATGATTTACCCTGGGGGCTTTCTTTATAGGAGAAAGTATAAAATTGCTCTGGTACAAGAAAATGTGACCTTAGGCATAGCAAAAGTAGATATAGCTAAGGTATTCTTAGCCATAACTCTATGTATATACGGGCAACGACTTTCCTTGCTTATCTGAACGGAGTTTATTTGCCTGAACATTGAAAACTTGATATTTTATAGGTTTAACGCCCTTACCCACCGACAGGTAGAGTTCAAGGGGATGGAACATAGGGATCGATAAAGTCGTTAAATACGTAGAGCCATGAAAATAGGCGTTCGTTTCACGAGAACTCACCAGATGTCTGAACATAAATGAAATAAAAAATATTTCTTAAAGGAAAGCTAAATGGAACTTGAGAGCACATATACGTCGGTAATAAGAATCATATTTTTTCATGTAACCTTAGCCAGCCTGGTAATATCAATGACACTAGTAGAAAGTAAAACAAGACAGATTTTTAATCTCTGTCGTTATCAGAACGCTTTGGCATTTTATTCGAGGAGTTAGCGACAAGCCTCTCCTAATTTTTCGACATAACTGCAAAAGAAATTTCGAGACTGTACACTCATAGTTTCCTTACCGCAGGAGGTTTGTTTAGCTTTCATTCTAAGAACAAATTAGGTCGTAAATATAAAATAGCTACATAGCTATTGAATGAAACTAGAGTCAGATCGCTGTAAAAACGAAAGAACCCTGAATTGCCTACATCAATGGGAAATCTATATTTCATTTTTTTAAATGATTCTTCGAAACGGCAATTCCATTTATGATTGTGAATAACGAAGACTTTTTTAAACAACGTATAAGGTTTTTACGTGGGATATGATATGCTGAAAAGGCCACGGTTTTGGTGAGGAATAAGTGTTACAAAAAGGAATAGTTCATACCTCTTATTACCTAATTATTACCTAATTTCAATTTGTTATTGCGTTTAATTTTGCCTGTTTTATATCGCTCCATTTAAAAACCTGAAATAAATGAGCAAAATTGCTGAATATATTGGTCAAGCAATAAACAATGAAATGAGTAATTAGGGCTTTATAAAATGGATAGATGTTTAGGTCACTTTAAGAGGGAATAGACCATTGCTGTATAGCCATAACACCCTATCGGTGCTTCATGCCTCCAACAGGTTTCGCTTCCAACCGGAGTCGATTTTGCCAGATATTTCCTCCGCCGTTACTTTTACGGATGAATGACGAGATCGGTACACAGTTGTGAAGCGACGCGAAAGCTTGCACACCGAAATGCTTCGGAAAGCGTTTGGCAATTACCTTCAAGTACACGCGATCTATCAGTGGACGACAATAGAGAGTATGCCGAAATACTTCGTCGGCGAAGAGACCGTGTGGAACAAAGAGAGTAGGTACACATGCATACATAGTAAATGGAAACATTCATGTGCGCGAATGTACGTACGTATCGCAAACAACACTACATATGTGCGCTAATACGTTGGACTGTGCGAATCGCTGGCGAGCAATTAACCGTGTACGTGGAAGGCATTTTAGGCGAGCGCCCTGGCCCCAGCGTTATATGCGGGAAGACGAATGAGTTTGTCACGAACGGTCTCCGCGTTGCTTACGGGAAATGGAACGTTTGTGCCTCCATTGTCGCTAGTAATTCACGTATTGTTGTTTCGAATGGCGAGAGTAGGTCATAAGGACAAGGTTTTGGTACTGTAAACAGGCTAAATAAGGAGCCGTTCGGAATTGGCAAGAGAAAATCCGTGGCTTCATATGATTGCCTCTGCGTGGCACCAATGTGATATAAGGCCCTCTATCACTAATGCCACAAATCCTATCATCATTCTCCAGAAAATCGTTCCGTTTAGAAAAAAATCTCTGTTTAAATTTACCTATTATCCTCTGCGCTGACGCACACTATCCAGTAAATTAATATCTATTTCATAATTGTCACATCGCCTTGGGACAATTCTTTCCGTTTTTTGAAGAACATGATTAAACGTGCGTAAATGTACTACACCCTTAATCGAATCAGCTTCGTAGAAATAAAACTAGATTTCGTAGAAAAAAAATTTCTGTTTGTTTAGGGGTCACACTAACGGTGAAACTTAATCGCGGATGTTGGTGATCATAGAAAAACTTTTCATCTGAAATAGCACCATAATTGGCGTTAGTAAAAATATTTTTTGGCACTAGGAGGGTATATACTAATGAAGTGATAAAAACATATTTACACCATTCTGAAACTCCCGCAGCTACTTAGAGCCTCTTTAAAGTTTACAATTCATTGTAAATGATTTGTAAATGATTTGCAATGTTGACGGAACATTGTTCATCATTAGGAGTTTAAAATTTAAAATATAAACTGTCGCCTGCTCTTAAGATTTTGGGCAGTATACACTGAGTTTTCATAATTTCTCATTCACACGCTGGCCATTCAGCTTTGCAACTCATCAGATACAGCAGAATTAACAATATTCCATAAGGCATTTTCAACATTACTAACGAATATGTTTGTTCAGATGGCTCAGTTTTATCAATAATAAATTCCTAACTCTTTCTAAAGCATTCAATAATGTTAATTACCACTTCAAAATCCAGAGTAGGTTATCATCCTTCGTAAATTTTAAAGTGAGAACTTTATGCCAAAATTTAAACATATTTCGAATATTCTCTCTTCGTCGACTTAAATTCCATTGAGAAGGAAATATTTTTAAATCTCTTGAAAACTTGGCACCCTCGATTTCTTTGAATCATTTAATAAGTTTTCATTCTTCAGTCAGTTTACACACAGAAGAAATCGCTATTGAATGCTCCTCGCAGTTCAAAACTCGTCATTAAAGTGGGAATCCACGTCCCGTAAAGTTTGGAAACCCATAAAATGAAAAAATGCTTATATATTTATATATATCAATGGGAAGAGCGAGAGATATTATGATAGGGAAAAATCTCACAGTCGGGCAAGCCAGTCAAAAGAATATAGGTGTAGCTCATATACTTTTTCTGGGCGATATACTACGCCTTCCCCCCTCGCTTGCTCATCATCAACGGTACTGCGATTTTTATTCCGCGCCGAAGGTCCTCCCCCTTCTCCCCGCTGCTACCCGCTCACTCGCTCGCTAACTCCTGGTTCGTCTGCGTCGATATCCGGCGGCGGCACTGCTATATGCTCTCGCGGGCTCGGAGCGGGCGATATCCTGCTGTCCCCTCAATCCCTCCGCCCTCCCTGTGCTTTTAACTGTTCCCTCCTCTCCACCATCGCGTTTGGATCGAGGTCTTTTTCGCAGTCATATCCGCCGCGGAGAAGGGGGCACGAACCGTTCTCTCGCCGATCAAGAGTTTTGCAGGGTGGGAGAGGAGGGCTTTAACCCCTGTAGAGGGAGAAATAAATGTGGAAAAAAATAAGAGTTTAGCCTTGCGAGAAAATTCGCGATTCGATGACCCGAATAAAGGCCCGGGAGTAGGGATGGTTTTTTTTATTTATTCTTTTTGAGACGAGCATGGAGTGAAGGGTAGTGGAAAGTTTTTTTTTTTTGAGACGGGGGTACGTGTGTACAGTTCGGGGTATTGGGCGTGGAGCATGGTGTGAATGATGGGAAAGAGAGGGCAAAGTTGATGACATTTACTGTGAAGGGGTATTTTAGTGAAAAACGGGAAGGGAGTATTTTAAATTAGGGAGAAGAATTGAAATTTGACGAAGCCTAAAACGTTTATAAAATAGAAAAGGTAACGAAGCTATTGGACTGCCCACAATCATACCCCTTTTGTAACGCGCTTCAAAGCCATGGCGTCATTACCGGAACAACTGATTTTATGCATGCAAAAGACCTTTAACCCTTTATAACCGAGATGTGCTTCCGGGAGAAAACCAATTACAAGACTTCTCATTTAAAATATTTTCTACTCAATCATTATAAATGTGGCAGCTGCATATTTCGCCATTAAACTTTACAGCACAAAAGAACACGTATTTTACATCTTTCCTGAAAAGAGCTGAGAAGATATACATTTTTGATGTTAATTAGAAGCAACATCGGGTAATAATGGGTTGAAAAAGTCAACATAGTAGGAAAAAATGGGTAAGGGGAGTTATAAAGCGGAATTCATTCGAAGGTGCAGCTGTCAGTTGAGGCGTATTACGGGAAGGAATATGTGAAGAGAGTGGGTGTGACGGTTAATGATTTATGTTTTGAGGATTGGATGCGGTCATGAATATTTGTTCGTTTAATTGTCAAGAGATAAGATGGGTGAAGGGCAGTCAAAATCAATAAATATAATTCATCTGTTCTGCCTTCTTCCTCCTTGGGCTTATCCCACGCTTTTCTTGTGTTTCCATATGCCGACCCATACATTTTACTCTGGACTCACTTGATTCGACATTTCACCGGTGAGATTTTTCCAGAAGATGCTCTGCTAAAAATAATATGGAATTAAATTGAATAAAGAGCATGTAACCTTGCAGAGGAACGTCAAAGATCAATGGTAAACGCAAATAAAAACATCCTTTCCGATCAAAAAATACAATACACTAGTGACAAGTGTGTTAAGATGATATTTCACAGCTCTTTAAAGCAGTAGATCAAAAGCAGCCAACGCACTTGAGATGCAATGAATTATTTCTGTTGCTTAAAAAGACTAGTACAAACAACAGTTTTTCCAGTTGGAGTCTAGGAAAAATCATGTGTGACTTAGCGAGCAGTTATTTCCTCAAAAAACTGTTACTCACTGCACTCCTGTCAAATAGTCGATGTTAATTGCATTTTATCTCGGCGTATATATCTAATATTTAGCGCACACAGGCTTTGAAGGCGCTGTCTCAATGACGAGAAGTTAGTCTCACACTAAGGTCTCATGGTTGGAAAAGGATATAAACTATGAATGACATGGACGTATAAAACCCAAGAACCACTGTCACTTTTAATACCAGCTCAAATACTACTGGATGGTTTGAAGGCTTAAGTGACCCTAGAAATGTTTGAGCCTTGCCCGTTTTAATATCAATAAAATGAATTTCTCAGAGACGGAGTTATAATTATGACATACATCAAATTCTCAGCCGTAAAAACAGCATAATGAAAATATTTGTCTTTCCTGCATTACTGCATCAACTTAAGCAACAAAAGCTTAATTAGGAAAGAAGCATGTATATATCACGTGATGATTAATTCACGCGCTTATCAAAGTGAAACTTCCCGCGGATGTCGACACTGGATTATATTTTTTAGTACCTAATTATCCTTCGCTGACAGAATCAATTTAAAATTCTTGCAGAGTTTGCTCGGCGTAATAACTTCTGGGGAAATAATTATCCCACCCCAAGGGGTCAGAATTCACGGAGGCCCTCCTCCTCATTACGCTGTCTAAAAGTTTCTCCCTGCTAGCACCTTCAACATTGTTGCATAGTCAGGTACATTAAAATTACTCCGCAAACTTTTCGACGGAACAACATGCGCTTCGTGATTCTCAAAAGAGAAAAAAAACTAAAAACAATGGCTTCCTGTGCGAGATATTTGCAGTCGACCTAAATCCCATAGTGGTCCGGAGCACAAAGAAATAACAAAATACACAAAAAAATCGAAAGAAAGAAATGCATCCTGAGAAAAAGTTAGCTGCTCAGCCGGTGAATAAATCTGCAATTCCGAGTTCTCTCTCTAGGCTCTTAACAGCGTTCGAATTTCTCACTGAAGTTTCCCCAAACTTTGCGAAAAATTAAAAAAGGAAAGATCCAGGAACAGGAGAGAAAAAAAATCAATGCTTCCCTCGTATAAAGTCCCAGCTATCGCCTCTGCCGATATATAACGGGCACAGATTAAAGGGCTAGCCACTCTTGAAGTTCTTTGCTTTGTAAAACGCATTTGAACTGATCAAGAGTTCTCTCCTATACTCTCCCATCCCACGTTTGACGTTGAGGGCGCTAGAGATTAATCCCGAGTGACAAAAATGAAACAAATAAAGGCGATAGGTGGGCTTAGGTGTGGAAAAAATGGAGACACTTCCGCATTCAGGTAGAAACATTGACGTAGCAGGGATTTTGAAATGGGGGAGGGGAGTTTACTGGAGATTTCGGGGCCCTACTGGGGTATTTGGAAAACAAACTAAGGCGATTGTGGGTCTTACCCCGAAAAATTTAGGGATTTTTGATGTTGAAAACGTGGTTTTTAAGACTCAACAAGAGTAACTTTGGGTGATTATTTATTACAAGTTATTTATTGAGGCTGTCTTACTCGTTTTTGGCGCCTCTTTTAGAGACTCAAGGGGGATTGTAACGCGTAAAACCAACCCTCCTGTGGGTAGAAATGATACCAAAGGACGAAATATCATTCGTAAAATTTTGTAACCTTGGGTCATCGTAAGAACACCTTCAGTAAATACCTACCCATCTTGGATCACATACCTTCAAATGGGGGTGATACTTTATCTGCGTACACTCCTGATGACAATACCATAATTTAGTGGCATTCAATTTTGCTATTTACAGCATTTATGCATCGTCAGTAGAAAACCTTTGGGGATGTGATCTTCACCCGTGGAAAACCTCCATCAAGGTGAGAACCGATTCTAAAAATACCCATCATGCAACGTATGTGTTCATGTGAAAGGAATATTGAGCGGGCAAAAGTTTCTCTTGATATGCTACGGATCACGAAGTCCTATGGAAACGATAAATAAAAGAGGTATTTTTCCGAACGGACAGATATAGGAATTCTTTTCACCGCGAGCAATAAAGGATTTTAATAAATGCTAGTAGACTCATTACCCAAATATCTTTTTTTTATTTTTAAGTTCAAGGCTTGTTGAAAATTAAAATTAACTATCACCTCTCCTTACACGCCAATTGGTGCAGAGTTTGGGGTAGTATATAGATAAAGAAATTCATTCATTGTTGTTATTTCACATGTTTTATATTTTCCTTAAAAATTGTATAACTTATTTTCCACAGAAATGCATTTTTTATATCAAATGATCTCACGTTTGGCGCTGTTAACGTACAATAGCCTGCCAAAATTAATTCTAAATTCAGTACACATTCATCTTCATTTGGAAAAGTATTGCACTTTTTACCAAAAAAAAAAAATATTTTTCAGATACTCAGAGTGAATATTATCCTGATTCAAGTTAATAATCTGTGATACTCGATATATGCTGAATTACGCAATCCCACTGCGATCCAGCAATGCAAGATCAATGTGTCTTTTTTGAAACATAATTGGTGAATTTTCAATATTAAGTGCAGTGCAATCAATAGAAATGAGACCATGTATTTATTGGATAAGGCATACAACCTCATCTCCTCATTTTTCAAAATAACGATTTTATTATATTACTATTATTATTGTTTAGCCATAGGTAATCAGCCTAGTGGCTATATATTTTAATCAAAATCAAATTTTCCAACACTATAGCGACGTTCCGAGCCCATCCAATTTTCTTTTTCCCCTTTCGCTCGAGTATGCATCTCTCCAACGCTGCAAGTATAATTTTGGCCACCTCGAACTCAACGGCGATATAAACCTTACTACAGACGCCCTGGCTGGATTATTGCGTCAGATTGGAAGTACTCCCCGAGGCTGTCCGCCGGAAATTCTTATGCAAGCGAGAGTTGCGCGTGGAAAAACTCTCCTAATTCCATCCATCAACATGCTAATTACCTCTTCTCTCTCACCTCGCGCTGTCTAGCGCGGAGCCCAATATAGCCATCCGACCTGGTAACAAAACAAAAGGTAACGACATCTCCCTCCTCCCTGGATTTAAGGAATGCCTTCCTCTCGTCTGAGCTTGTGCGTCCGTACGTTAAACTTTTTGAATTGATTCCACAAACTGCATGCAGTAACACAGGCAACCGGGTCAAACTCGCCGCTCTCTCTGCAGCGCCTGCGAAACATCAGGGAGGAGCAAAACCACAACGGACCCCTAGTGAGGATGGGAAAGAAATTTACTTTGCAGACGTATTTGGAGCGAGAAAAAAAACGAGATTTTTTTGGGAAACAGATACCTTTGGGAGAAACTTCTGCGGTCATAGAAGCCGGCCATCACGAAAAATGCGCAGAAAATAACACTTTTATTTGAGGAAATAGCTACATTTGCTGGGTATCGATTAAGAGATCCTGATTTGTAGATGAAATTAAACATAAAATTGAAATAAAAGATATATCGGCACTTTTCCACAATTATTTGAAGTATCTATTATTTCAATATGTAGAACATCCACTATATCACGCCTGAATTAGCTGAATTTGTTTAAAATAAATAAAAGCGAACAAACTATGTATAAATCCACCAATTTATTTATGTGGTACTACTAGTTTCGACGCAGCGGCGTCATCATCATGTCCTGATGGTAGGTACCTGATGATGACGCTGCTGCGTCGAAACTAGTAGTACCACATAAATAAATTGGTGGATTTATACATAGTTTGTTCGCTTTTATTTATTAGAATGAACCTCCACAAAGTTGAGCCTGTTACGATAGAGTGAATTTATTTATATTAAAAATCTAATTTTCGGGTTGATTGATAAATACGTGTTATTTGTTCTATATTTCCAATACTTATATCGCTGCCAATGGTCTCTCAATGTTTTGTTTAGTGCCTGCGTTCGTAACTTCCTATTCCTTTGGTGGCCTATCGCTGAAAGGTAACTCAATTTATTCGGGCTTGATATGAAATTGTAATATTTACAATTGTTTACTGAGGAAAATTTCAGTGAATATAAATTGGTTGCTCTTACCGAGTTTTTTAATTGTTTTCTCTCGCTCCGAGCCTTTTAAGATATTTGCGTATTCCAAACTCAATGGATAGGTAAACAAATTACTCACGAGGGAAAAATGGGGACTACAGCTGAAGGGCTGTACTTCTCGTTAGTCCACCAACAAAAACAACGTTTCTTTTTCCCGCAAGGCGAGCTAATTAATCAATAGGTTAAATTATCACTGACTGCACGAGGAAGTTAAAAACCACTTAGAAAAATATTTTGGAGAATCAACCACACCCATCTCGAAAACAGGTATTTAGCCTCACTTCATACAGAAATCAAATTAAATTCTGTTAATAATAATGCCATCCATGGAGATATTTTTCAACCATAAATAAGTCGTTGGTCTACCTGGATGGTTAAAGTATTTCATTTTCCCGAAAAAGTTTTTCCTGGCATTGCCAGATAATTGGTGAGAAAAAGTGCTAATGAGAAATTTAAAAATGATTAGTTTAGCTAATGACCGTACATACTCTGCAAGTGAAAAGCTTCCAATAAGGTATTATATTTTGTATAATCAGTGTTTATAGGACACAAAAGTATATCTGTCTTACCAAAAAAGAGTTCAAGCTTCTGTTGGCAGAAATTATCTTTGAGGTTTTTTTTATTAGCAATTATTAAAATTTCCGTTACCCTTCATGATTGCGCCTAAATTATTTCATTCCCCTTAAGATCTTTTTAGGCGCACGTGCTGCCCCAAATCATTGGTGAGATAATCAAATTACTCATGAGAGGGAAATGGTGAGCACAGCTAACAGATCGTGAGAATTTTTTTTTCACGACGAGGGGAACTTGAAAAATCATTAGATTAACTAATCGCCGCTCACACGTTGGCAGTGATGAAGCGATAAAATAGGCGTTACATAATTGGGCGGCTTGCGGAGCGATATCAATCATGTCCCTTCCCTCCATTCAGTATCCCTTTCGAGACTTCAAATGCCTTCTTTCCCCGAGTCGATACGATCCACCGGAGAAAGGCCGATGATTGCACGGGCTCGGAGCCTCCCTTCGAAGTGAGAAAATTTTCCAATCGATTGAAATGGCACTCAGCTGAAGGGATGAAACGATTGGTTGGTTTAGATATGAGCAGCTGGAGCTCTCCTCCTTGGAGGAAACTCAACCAGGTGGAAAATAATGTATTCAACCATTGCCGACAAGTGGACTGAAACAGAACGCAAGGAGGAGATCGTCTTAATGATATATTTACTTAAAATGAATTTGGGCTTCAGCCGTGGTTAAGAATCGGGTGAGTAACTAACAATAAGTTCATCAAGTAAAGAGGTAATGTTTCCTGTGAATGAGTTATTGAATAGACAAAAAAGAGGTTTTACGAATTACAATTTAATTTTAATCTAGTTTGAGAATTTTTCTAAATGCAAAAATTATCTCCTGGCCAAGTTGAGTATTTAAAAGAGTTTTTAAATATAGTGTTTTTAAAAGAGATTTTATTCTAACCCGAAATGAGGGCCTCGATACGCTTCCCTTTTTTCCATTTATACTGACTTAGCTTCCTCACAACGTTCTCCACCAGTGTTTCACATTAGTATGGAACGATTTTTTAAAAGTCTTCGTGAAAGCGTGGATCATAAATCCTCATAAAAAAGCTGGTGGTAATGAAACTCTTGTTGGTTCAAATGTGTTTGCAATTGGATTTAAATATAAACTAACACTCCACGTAGCTAACAAATCCCCCGAGGCAAAAGGCAAATATAGTTTTTCCGAGTGATTTCGAAAAATCTTGAATTACTTATAAAAGAATTGAAGCAAGTGAAACGTCTTTAATACCTCACCGTCGCAAATCTCTGATGCGACGCTGCGAATATGAGGAATAGTACAGAAGTTTGAGATACCCCTAACCTGATATGAACTTGGGATTTATTCCCGTCACTCGGGTGTAGTGAAAAAATCCAGCATGTGCAGAAATTTTACTGTCAGTATAGTAAATGGCACTAATCTTAGGGAAACATGCATATAGCATAAAGGGTGGAGTAAATGCAAGGGGGATAGGGTTGGTGTGGTGGCAGAATTGGCTTCCTATCTCTTGGGCTAGGGTTCAAATCCCGACGGTGGCGGAGGATTTTCATAGACTGACCAATTCCTGCTTGAACGTTGTATGGAGGACATTTCAAGTCCAACACTTCGTCCATCGGATGGGACGTTAACCCCTGGTCCCCTTGCATGGGTCCCAAGCGAGGGGCAGAGGGGGGAACTGCCCCCCTTAGAAGCAAAAATCGCAAAAGTCTTTAAGCAAAATCAGTGCTGAATTGAAACGAAAGCACTCAACAAATTTTCTTTAAACCCACGAAAAATGATATATATTAGTATAAGATATGTAACTAAAATAAAACTATTTTTTCAAGGAAATAATCTCATTAACTAATGTCAAAACTTGGTTTGCCCCCCCCCCCCCTAGACCATGGCTTGCCCCCCCCCTTAGTTATGGTCCCGGGTACGCCCTTGTCCCCTTGGTACCTTTCGTTAAGAGTAGGCTAATGCCGACGCCGGGTTGCTCTCCACCCTTCCCTTTCTACCCTCCACTCATGACGCAAAAGATCTCCTCCAAATAACATACCAGTAGGTAAATGGGATTCAAATTAGGAGTCACGCAGTCTGATTTTTTTTCCTTCGGAGAGGAAGGAGAAGAAGATACCCTGGGTAAGTAACTTGGTAGAGATGTAGGGCGAGGGGAAAACGCGGGCTCAGGCGAGGTCTTTGGGGGGAGGGAGGAGAAAAGGGGTCGGTCGGCTTGATTGATTAAGAGCAAATGCTTTCAGTCCCCCTCAGTGTCACCATAACAAAAAGAGAACAAATAAAAGACTCCGGCGAGAAGGGATGGCACGATAAGGGGTTAGCGCTAAAGTGAGGAAGAAGACTCGTAAAGCGGGAGAAAAGACGAACAGCGGCGGTTTGAGCTGGACGAGTTTGTGACGGTGTCACTAGATTGGTCGGTGATAAATTACGACAGCGCTCCGAGCAAAATTACTTTTCGTGTCAATGGTATCCCGTGCTAGCATTTCAAAGGAAGGATCGCCTCAGTGATTATGATATTTGCTTCAATTTTGTGAATCGACATTTTATTTACGATGTGTTGAATCTCATCAGGTAGATCCCATTTTGCGTACAAACAACAATATGCGAGCATTAGGTGGATTACAGGTTCGTATGACTTCAATTGAAAATGAAATAATGTGTGCAAATAAAAGAATAATAGATACTGAACACAGTCGAATATAGAAGGAAAAACGTAATTGGTTTCTACGAGTGCGCTTGTTATACTTGCTGCTCATTAAGTGGTGTAAGAAGGATATTAATGATTAGAGCAAAGCATGAATTTTTATATTTAATTGGCCCAGATAGTTATTTTTTCTAAAATGGAGTTGACTTTTGTTATGAAACATTTTATATGTATCATTTCTTATTGCTAGTCTGAGTAAATATTTTTCCGCTAAAATACTTTTTCAGATATAACAACAGATAATAAATCTATTGAAGAAGGGTTTATTTCAAAGGAAGGATCGCCTCAGTGATTATGATATTTGCTTCAATTTTGTGAATCGACATTTTATTTACGATGTGTTGAATCTCATCAGGCAGCAGTTGGTATGGTTAAAAAAGATAATTTTCCCTCACTGAATTTGACTACTTTAAATAATACAATTTCTGAAACGTATGTTTGTGAAAGAACGGTGATACAGCTGATTTCAAGCCTTGATTTAAACGATCTTCAAATGTTAGATTCGCAATCTCCTAATGATATATATCTTGAATTATCACGTCTGTTTCAAGGAATATACAGGAAAGCCATGAAAAAACGTTCTCGGAAGGATAATAAAGATAATAAAAAAACTTGGATTGATAAAGAAATAATTGAAAAAATTAAAGTTAGAGACTGCCTCTATAAGAGATGGAAAAATAGTCCCTCGAATTTGAGTTATAGAAGGGAGTATCAAACTTTTAGAAATCAAGTTAATAAAGAAATCTGCCGAGCAAAAAAGAGTTTTTACTATCATAGTATAATTCGTGCAGGTAATGATGCAAAAAAGATTTGGGAACTAGTTAAGTTAATCACTGGAGCAGATAAAAATAAGGGGCCTGATCATACTATTGTTAAATATTTCTCTCGTAAGATGAATTTAAAATCTGTGGTCAATCTCTTTGTAAAGCAGTACTCAAAAGATAACGAAGAGCTTAGAATAAATTGTTCAGAAGTTTTATATGAGTACAGTCCTGTTACAATAAATAATAGTATAGTGGTAAATTATGCAACTGAAAAAGATGTTAAAAATATTCTTAAGAATATTGAAAATAAAGGACCTGGAATTGATGGGATGAAAATTAAAGACTTAAAATCTAACAGCATCTTTATACCGGTTTAAAAAAAATTTATTAACACTAGTTTAGAAAATTCCATTGTTCCTGTTGAATTGAAAACAGCTATTGTTCGTCCGGTTTATAAAAGTGGAAATCACCTTCAAACACAGAACTATAGGCCCATATCTATCTTACCTTGTATGAGTAAAATATTAGAAAAATATGTGGCAGACATGCTGTTAAATTTTTTGGACAAAAATAGAGCAATTTTTGAGCATCAATATGGTTTTCAAAAAAAGAAAGGTACAAAGGATGCCTTAGAATACTTTTCAGAGAATATTCGAAATAATTTAGATAGAGGAAAGAATGTTGTAATAACTTACATTGATTATAAAAAGGCTTTCGATATGGTTGATCACACTTTGTTGCTTAAAAAATTATACAATATTGGAGTGAGAGGGTTGTTGCTTGATTGGTTTAAAGATTATTTATTTAATAGAAAGATGGTAGTGAAAGTTCAAAATGTTGTTAGTGATATTACCAGCATAAAAATGGGAGTGCCCCAAGGATCGATTCTGGGGCCAATTTTGTATTTAATTTATGTTAATGATATGCATGAATGTATTAAAAATTGTAATTTACTTTTGTATGCTGACGACACAGTCTTGATATCTAGTCATGTCAACTTCAAAAATGCCGTCAATAATATGCAGAATGATATCAATAATATGTTAAAATGGTCCCATGACAATAATTTAATTTTAAATGAAAAAAAATCTAAAACAATGCACATCACTTATCTTGCTTCTAATATTAAATCAATAAATATTAAATCTCACGGTCATGAATGTCTACATTCCAACATGATAACTTGTAACTGTAATATTTTGGAACAAGTGAACGAATATAAATATTTGGGTTTGATTGTTGATTGTAATTTCACTTTTAATTCTCATGTATCAAAATTGAACCAAAAGCTCAGGTTCATTATGTACAAATTTTATTATCTGAAGGACAGCGTCACGAAAAATGTACTCAAAATGATGTATCACGGTCTTTTTGAGAGCCTTCTCAGATATGGCCTTACTGTGTGGGGATCATGTGGTGTGACTAATATGAAAAGATTGAAGTCCAACCAAAAAAGGATTTTAAAGATGATTCATCAAACTAACTTTGAGGAAAATGGTGGATATTCAGGTGACTCGTATTTTAAAGACCTTGGTACATTACCACTTGATAATTTGTATCAGTACATATTAATAATTGATAATTATTTTAATAATAGATACAAAAGGAAAAGAAATATTAATAGTAATATCGATTTAAGGGCTTTAGGAATGTATGAGATTCCGCGATGTTATACGCATAAGGGTAATAGGCAATTGAAAGTTGTTGTACCTAAACTGTTCAATAATTTGAAGAGTGAATTTAAAGAGTTGAAATCTTTGAGTGAAGTAAAAAGAAAAATTAAGACATGGATATTGTCTGGTTGTTGATAATGGAATGTAGCAGTATTTTATATATTGATATGCTTAATTGCTATTAAGAATGTTTTTTTTAATGTATAATTTGTTTGTTAGTGAAATTGTTAATTTAGTAATTTTTACAAGACACAAATTGTAATGCTTAAGTTGGCACCTGCTGACAAGCCAATTTCGGCTTAGCGGGACCAGAATGTTTGTTTTCATTTGTAAATTTACACTGTTGTATAAACATTATTTCTTGTTTGTACATAGTTAAATGAATAAATAAATAAATATCAAACAAAAAAAAAACAAAAAAAAATTTAATTTACTTTCTCTTCTCCACAGTAATGCTGAAATAATTCTTCCAGGGTAATTCTATCTCGACCAAGCGAATTTAGCCCTTAATTTCCAAATGACCTCGTCGATATGTTGTGAAAGAAAATGAGCGGCTCTTGATACAATACCTGCATCGCATAACAGATATTGTGAAGTAAAACTTTCTAATAGATTATATATATATTTGAAATTCTTATTATATTCAATAAATATCAATTGAAATGAAAATTTCAATTTTAAAAATAATTAGTTTAGTAATGCATTGAAAATTTTAATTAATGTCTCCGTAAACTGGAATGGTACAATTAACTCTCAAGAGGTCGCATGAGACAAAGCTATGCAACAACTCGCGTCAGGTCATATGAACCTGTAATATAAATCTTTAAAGTAATTATGGTCGCATTATTGGAAATAAATTTGGGTTTCAATAATAAGAAACTGACACTGTTTAAAGCATTTTCTATTGTTTTTTCATAAGATTATGCGGCCGAGTACATAGTTTTACAGATAATTTGCAACTACTGTCTTTATGTATCAAAATTGAATCCTTAACACTCGCGACGAGACGTAGAGTGGTATTATTTGAGACGTAAGCACTCTTGGTGGATCAAAATGCTAGGTAATGATATACATAATGCATACATTCGGACACAAAGATGACATGAAAATAAATATAAAATACGTTCTCAGAATACATTGGACGCAACTTGATAAAATATTCAATCCAATGCAAGTTATATTCCTAAAAAAAACTCTAGGCCCACATAGACCCGACGAGGTCACTCAAGAAATAACAATATCTTTGGACAGTGATTAAATAAAAAAACCTCAAAGAGTCTATCTCGGGTCAAGCTAACGTAACGCTACATTTTAATACATAATGCATATATCTGGACACAAAAATGGCATGAAAAGAAAAAGAAAAGATGCGTTATGAGATCACACGGGGCACAAATTGATAAAATTTTCAATCGAATACAAGACGTTTTATCCAGTGAAAAAAACCTCTTGAGTCACACAGACCTGACGCGAATACTTAAGGGTTAACAATATCCATGGATAGTAATTTTATAGAAAACCATCTAAGAATAATATGAGATTTAATGGGACACAGATAGATAATATATATAATCGAATGCAAGGTATACTCATTAAGAAAAAACCATCACAGGTCACATAGACCAGACGCGATTACTTAAGGGTTCACAATATACTTGGAAAATAATTTATCAGAAAATCCTCGAAGAGACTTTCTCAAGCCACGCTAGTGATCTAACCTTCAGAGGGCGATTTATTATCAAGCACGGCATGGATGCCAGCGGATATAAAAGTAACGGTGGGCGCTCTGCAGACGGGACGTAGCCCAGGGAAACAACAACTGTCCTTTTATCATCGAAAATTCATCAGCGGACTCATAATTCAATTCGGTCGCCCGTGCCGTGAGTGGTGCGACCGTATAGGCTGGAGAGAGATATAGAAGGCCTTGCACAAAGAGGGCGAGCACGTGGGCGATTGCAATTTCATCGGCACGGAAAGACGGGTCTCCGAAAAGCCCATTGTCTTCGTCAACGCCTGCATCGCAAAAGGGGACTACCGGCGGCGTGTATACGTGTGTGTCTCGGTGTGTGTGTGCAAATGCAGGGTGACTCGGAGGAATATTTTTGGGGAACATGAGAAGACTGGGGTGTCGCGTTTGGTGGCGGGTTCATAAAGGATTTCCTGCCCTTTCTAGGGCGCCTCGAGGGGAGGGTTTTCTCTTAGGGTATGGGAAGGCCCTCAGGGGAAGGGCTAAGATAGTTAGGTAATGTAAAAGAGCACTGCTATAGAGAAGACCCGTTAATTAAAGGGGATTGCAACGTGCGGTGACATCCAAAGTTGGACCATATTATGACGGAGATGAGTCATTCAGTGTTGCAGACCAGAAGGATGTTTTTCATTGGCGAAAGACGAGCTTGAGGCCGTGAGAATACTTCGATATTGGAATCCAATCAACTTCCCTTTGAACATTTTTCGAAAAGTGTTCCAATAATAGCAGAGAAATAAAAAGGTGATGAATAAAAGAGAAAAGGAATTTGAAAACGAAATATGTTTTAAATTTTTTCCTGAAGTAGTTATTACAGGTATTAGATGTTCTTGCTCAACATTTCGTGAAATGTTTTTCTCCGTTATTATCGATCAGTCGTCACTGAGGCCAACGAATTATTTTGTTATGACAAATGATACTTAAATATCCGTGTGCGAATGCAGTGTGATTCGGAGGAATACTTTTGGGGAATATGAGAAGACTGGGGTGTCACGCTTGGTGGTGGGTTCATAAAGGGTTTCCTGCCCTTTCTATGGCGCTTTGAGGGGAGGGTTTTCTCTTAGGGTATAGAAAGGCCCTCAGGGGAAGGGCTAAGATAGTTAGGTAATAGAAAAGAGCACTGCCATAGAGGACCCGTTAATTAAAGGGGGTTTCACCGTGCGGTGACGCCATAGTTGGGCCAGATTATGATGGAGATGAGTCATGCAGTGTTACACACCCGAAGGATGTTTTTCATTGGCGAAAGACAAGCTTAAGACCGTGAGAATACTTCGATATTGGAATCCAATCAACTACTATGTGAACATTTTTCGATGAGCATTCCACCAATCGTTGAGAAATAAAAAATAAAAATAAAAAATGATAAATAAAAGAAAAAAGAGAACTGAAAAAGAAACATATTCTTTTCTGAAGTAGTTATGAAAGGTATTAGATGCTCTTGTTTAACATTTCATGAAAAGTTTTTCTGTATCATTTTCGATCAGTCGTTATTGAGGTCTAGTAATTATTTTTCAATGATAAGTGACATTTAAAAATTCGTATGTTATGCAATCACAGTCAGCGCAGCTTAAGAAAACATACAAAATGTACAATCATTTTAGCAACCATATTTGAGAGAGTGAGAAGCCAAGGGATACAAGTGATATTTTTCTCAACGGAGTTAGGTAAAGTTACTTGTTAGAGTAAATACACAAAAGCTTGGTTGCCATGGGATACGGGTGAGTCTCTATTCCGTGCTGAAATTGAGTGGAAAATCAAATGCTCTATTAAATATCTAATTTATCTTGTTTGTTTCTTCTTCTTCCATCCAGGATTATGCTACTAAGCCTGTTCCGGCTCCACATTACCATCTATTTCTTGGTCTTCCTATACTTCTCTTGCCAAATGGTTGATATTCCATTGCTTATTTTGGAATTTTTTCATTTGGCATTCGAAGTATATATTCTTTCCATCTGTGCTTGTATTCTTGTAATTTATCAGTGACTGCCTGGACACCCAGTTCATCTCTTATTTGAGCGTTTCTTAATTTGTTTGTTTCTTGTTTTAATTTGTTTCTTCTTTGTTTTCTATACCTAATTTCTGTAGCTAACACTGCATAGCAAAAAGAAATAACTTGTGATCCTTGGTTTCTCACCCACTCATTTGAGGTATACATATTTTCATAAATATCAATTACAATCGAGATAATACAATTACATTTTTTTAATCTATGCATTGCGGAAATGTTTTTCAGTCATTGAGGAATTGAATTCCAAATTCCATTCTACCCCAACGCCATTACTCATGGTAATTGGGGAGCGGAGACATTAAGAAGCACGAAGCAAAATAATCGATCCTGACATTTATGTCTCCCCAACCTTGAAATGTCTCCCTGGACGCGACCTGACGTCTGGTCCGCAATATTCCTCACCTCACACCCCGTCTGGGACCGAGCACAGCGGGGTGTGTTGGAGTATAAGCCCCCGGGGCCACACTATGAAATCAGCCGACCTGCACCGTCGTCACCCTCATGTTTGTTCTTAAGAAAGGCCCCATGGTGTCCGTCCTACTCCCCAGAGGCCTTTTGCATGGTTGAATGAGATCCCCTCCCCCTGCTCTTCATCTGCATTGCCCACATATTGTTGGGCTTGTGAGCACACGATTCCCATTGTGATTTTAGTTCATCGCCCGGAAGGAAGGAGTGACAATGAAATACATGAGTATAGTATAATTTGAGTAAAATATCCAACTTTACTTTGTTTCACAACCTTTAAATGTGGGTTTTATCAACAAATCAATGGGTTAATATTGATTTGTAGATAAGTTGTCATCAATGATTATCAATATTCACTTTTAAACAGATGTATTCTTATGGCTAAAAAATAAAACTTCAGAATTCATGCCAGTACCTTTGGAATTATAATGACTTCTTAGAATGGTAATCGGAAGACTGTGATACCACTGAAATAATATGACAATGATTTTCAGAGTAAGATTCCATTACATGAAAATTGACTGCATCAGTTTTGAAAAGATATCACACATTATTAGCAAAATAAATTGCACTATTCCATACAATAATTAATTATCACGTTACATGAGTGGCCTTACAGGGTATAGCATTCACTTTTACACAGCACTGCTTTAAGGTTTGGAAGCCAAGTGGTACAGGTGATTTCTTTTTTCTATACGCAGTTAGGTACAGAAATTAGGTAAAGAAAACAAACGAGATGAATTAGATATTTGATATAGTGCAGTTGATTTTCCACTCGATGTCAGC
The DNA here is from genome assembly GCF_921293095.1 of Ischnura elegans. NCBI lineage: Eukaryota > Metazoa > Arthropoda > Insecta > Odonata > Coenagrionidae > Ischnura > Ischnura elegans. Next base: position 60,288,690 of record NC_060253.1, read on the forward strand.
ACAGAACTGTGACTCATTCGTACTCCTTGGCAACCAATTTCTGTGTATTTCTTCTAACAATTAACTTTACCTAACTCTGTTGAGAAAAAAAAATCACTTGTACCACTTGGCCTTCCAAACAACTCACATAACTTCAATACCGTCCATGGATTCGACTCTGCCGCCGCTTCTCTTGAGATGGTTTACCAACTCGGTTACGAGTGTCACTGCCAACTATCAGCATTTCTCAATTTGTATCTTAACCTTAACCATAGTAAAAGAGCACAAATTTCCACCCTTTTAATTCAAAACTCAACAACTTACCATGGTTTCAACACATTCTGTCAATTTCAAGGTCAAGTGCGTCATTTTTTTTTTGAGAATGACACAATGTGTTGAAACCATGGTCGGTTGTTAAGTTTTGAATTTGAAGTCTGGAAATTACAATTTGTGTTCTTCTATCATGGAAATATCGAACTTCCACAAAATCGAGCCTGAAATGATCTTATACTTAACCATAATATCAATGCTAAAATTTAAGAAACAAAAGGTAATTTCCACACATTCATATACGACTCCACTATCGACCACTTTATAGACTCTTATGTCATTTACAAGGTGATGGAACAGACCATCTCTTATGAATTTATACCATAGCCAAGATGGAGGAGGGGGCATATGGATGTGACGTGAGGAGGGTGGGAGGGTTAAGGAAACAGTTTGGGTGAACAAATGAAGGCCGATGACATAAAACAGACAACATCACGTTTATAGCACCTTGAAAATGACATAGATTGTCGAAACCATGGTCGGTAGTGGAGTTATAATTTAAGTGTAAAAATTACTATTTGTTGATTATAATTTATCATGGATATATCGTATATACATAATGTAAGTAAATGATTCCGTACGGATAGGTACAGAAAACTGTTTTTCCCTCGAACAATTAAGGGTTTAAATAAATGAAATGCAATAATCGAATCTCCCTACCAACGCACCTTAATTTCTTAATCTTAATTACAGGTAAATGGCCTTGGTCGTATCAGCTACCGCCACACGCATTTTGAGGTGGCTTGCGGAGTGGTATGTAAATGTAATTCTCTGTAGGTCTGTAGGTAACGTAAGCGTACGGTAAGGAGAGAGTATTCAACGAGAAAACGACGCCACTGAAAATTAATGTGCTAAGCATGGCTTACATTCCTCCATGCTAATGCAGCTGGTGTGAAATACGTAACTCCTCACAACATAAAGAGCTAGTCGGGTAAATCTATTGGCAACTAAACTAGGTTAACTTTCACAGAGGCGTCACCCTTCATTTGCGTCACGACATATAACTCTATTAGGCGCTTCAGGCGTATGAGCCCTAGAGCGGATTGATGTGAACCGCACGGGGAGGCGGAGAAATCATAGCGCATCCACCACAATATTTACTCTGCTAGCTACCTCGAGGGGTTTAGCCACAGAGTAAGTTTTCGCTAAGGACATTAGCGTAAAATACACACGCAAGTAGATTCAGCTGTTTTGAGATATTAGGAAATACAGATCGCTATTTTCCCCGCTAAGTTCCAAGTAATAAAAAATAGAAGTAACTAACATAACATAGTCTATCACCTGGATTTGTTAACTATTGCTTAATTGCCTTGCTTTGCAAGGTCAGGACTGATGTTAAATCGGAAATACGGTTCTACATCTGCATCTACATCTTCATACTACCCCGCAAGCCACCTAAAAGGTGTATAGCAAGTGGTGTTAGGACACCAGCCGTTTACACATAAAAGAAAATGCAAAATTACGGTAAGCATTTATTAAAGTCCTTCATGGGTCGGGGGAAAAAACGAATCCCCATATCTATCCGTTCTAAGAAATATCTCTCCAGATTTGTCCCTTCTGTCGGACCTGGAAACATTGCGGGGCTCTACTATTATGCTCTCCGTGTCCACTCTCAAAGATATCTTTTTTAAATTTTTTTTAGTATACCGGGACTAGCCACGGTGCTAACTCTTACGGGAGTCACTCGCATCCTGGTCAAGGCGAATGGTTTTTTCTTTGTGGTTTTTTTGGCACAATATCTATTCTCAATTATTCAAGCGATCTAAGCCTAGCGCGTAGTCTCCCGTTAATCTCCATTTGTCCAAGTTGAAGCTGCAATTTAGCAATTGAATGCTTGAGCGCAAGAATCAGATAATAATAACCATAGGTGGAATTTCAAGATAAATGAGAAATTCGTTGAAAATAACAATGTATGTTGATAAAGGGGCTTCCTGTATTTGAGGGTATCTCCGTTTTGCAAAAACTGGTCACTATCTGGTTCCTGTATCCAGATCTTCAATTGTTTATTTCAACCTAATGTAATTATTAAAGAAACTTTGAGTCAAAAACGATGCATAAAATATATTCTCGCTGAAAAATATTTATTTTTAACCATCTTTTCGCGACTTAAATTTGCGGCCATCCATATTAATCCGATGTCTGCGGATTCTTGCGATTTTATTTGAAGTTAAGCCTCCGCGAATAACCTTCCCCGTATGTCAAAGCCAGCCAGCCCCTTTCTCATCTCCTCTCCCAAAAATCTCCCGTGGAGCAAAAAGAGCGGTGCGCGTTGAAGCGAGTTTAAGATTCCAAAAATAAGCACTCGGGGCCGGTCGCTTGGCTGCCTAACCTCCCACTCATATCCCTCTCGAATCTCCGCTTTGCCAACGCGACGACAGAAGCGAGCTTATAAAAGATTCAGGCCCAATTATTGCGCTGAAAGTTTTTGGAAATTGAATTTTTGGGGGCATCAAAACGTCCACGCGCTACGGCGAGGGCGCTGAGAGAGGGAGCAAACAGCCTTCCCATCCTATGGGTGAACCGGGGAGATTGGAGGGGACCGGATCCTCGTCATGAAATTACTTTCTAACTGATGCCCTAAGCGTCCTCTACTCTTAAAACTTGACACGAAAAGCTTGCATCTTTTAAACTCATTATTTTGACGGAAAAGTAATGGATAATACCTAATAGATTCTAATGATAGAAATCGCGGCTTATTGCGAAAATAGATACTTACGAAAGAAGAAGATATTCTGGGAGATGATCTTAGTGTAGGAGATTGACGACAGCAAAAATAATTTTACTATAAAAAATTTACCATTAAAAACTATTTAAGATAATCGTGGAACGTTACTAGGCAATTTCACTGGGTCAGGTTCTCCAACTTCATCTCGGCCGACGTTTCGATGTACGAGTTGTCCATCTTCATCAGGGTAGTGGGAAACTCGTACATCGAAACCCGATGTCTATCTTATGCCCTACATCGGCCGATATGTAGTTAGATAACCTGACCCGGTGGAATACCCGAGTAACCTCCCACGATTCTATACGCCGGGAAAGTTGGTTTATTCACGAAATATTTAAATATGCGATGCTTTCTGAAAATTGGAGATGCATGTCAACTCTAACTTTGATATTAAGTGGAAGTAAAGTATCAATGATAAATGAGTCACGATTAGCTATTAAATTGCACGAAGTAAACTCAAGAATGCTGACGTGAGAGCATATTTTGCTTCTCTACCAACTCCCTTGATCCTCCTGCGCAGAATATCAGCACAACGGCGTCATGGCAGAAGCAAGCTTATAAAATATTTAATCCCAATTATTGTGCTTGAAGGTCAAAAATATAAGAGGAGAGCGGGAAGATATAGTATGAAGCATCCGTCCAGAGATGTTTAATATTTTTTTCCTTGATGAAAAGGACTACATTCGTAGATAATTGGTAAGCTAAGTTTTCTCATGCCAATTCTTTATTTTCCATAGGTTTCTTTATTTTTTGCTTTACGGAATGCGAGTGCAAATATTTGTGATTGTTCTAGATTCACATCGTCAATTATGATATTTTTTTACATTCAGTTATTTTGCGCAATTTAATCAATTTTCTGGATTTGGGATACGTATATCACCACGGAAGGGTTAGGTTACAGCATACAGGTATATATAGCCAAGAGAGAGGAGTAGTGCATTTCCTCAGAGTAAAACTTATACCTGATTCAATCGTCAAATGCCCTCCATACGATATTTGCACGCCCATCTTATGTGATCTTCTTCAACTGTATCCCCAACTGATTCTATATCCGTCCTTAGGTTACCTTTAGTTGATTTTTTATTCTTCATAAGCTTCCATATTTTTTTGCTACCCTGCATATAAATAATTTTGGCATTTTCCAGATTCGCATCGTTAAATTTGATAACTTTTGTATTAGTTTATTTTGCGCATTTTCAAACCAATTGTCTGGACTTGGGATACCTATATCACTAAGGTTGGAACACAGAATGTGGGTATATGCAGTGGAAAGGGAAGGTATGGTGCATTTCCCCCCGAGTCAAACCGAGAGACTTGCGCGCGTCCGGAAGTTGAAAATGCACGGCCAGGGGACCGTAATTGAAATAAAAGATCCAGCTTTGCCGGTAACGGACGATTCACACGCCAAGCTGCGGACTGGAAATGGATAAAATATATCGACGCCCACCCATGGCTCCTCTATATCCTCACCCCTCCTCTATCTCTCTCTCTTTTGCATTCTGGAGCCCAAAATAAAATCGGCTTTGTGCAGAGGAGACGAAAAAAAAATAGTTATTCCCGCTCCGCCACTGTTAAATGCCCTGGCTGAGGCTTCACACCCCCATGAAGATGGAAAGGGCAGCTTGCCGAATGTAATGCGATAACCTCACGCTATTTGACGATATCGCGATGGCGGAATTGAATACCCCACTGAAAATAAATAAAACAAAACGGAAAGAATCGTGCTCCACGGAAAATATTTGCGTGCAAATGTGCACTACTGTGGAATTACTGAGTGGCAGGGAAAATAACGTATGCCACGGGGAAGTTATCTCTTAAGCGTACCTTATGGCGCCATTATATTTATTTTTTCTTGACAATTTACTCAAGGCGTCTCAGGAATTCGCGTGGGTTTTTGCGAAAAATTTACGTCTTTACCTGTGGAATATCGTGAAACTTCTTGAGCCTGATAGCTACTTTGCAACCAAAATATTCTACGCGTTACTTATACACGTAAGGATTTGTGTAAAAACACATGTGAATAGAAATTTGCACCGTGGATTGATGGATAATTCACACTAAGATAAATTAATTTTGAAGCACACGTTAGAAGTAATTTTTCTATGTGTAGAAAACCACATGTTTATATAACAATAAAAATTGATTTTATACAAACCATGTTCAACTGTATTTATAGAGCCTAAAATAAAGGGGCACAAACTGTGCATGAATATTTTGAGAAATAGTATCTTAATAAATGTGCTTGTTGGGGTATCAGCATATACCATTGCATTCTGTGCTATGATATAGTGATTGATTGCGATATCTCAATAGAAAATGCAGTTTTTTGTAATTTACTCCTTACAGTGACAAGGAATCGTTACTTACTCGTAATTAACGATTACTGATTTCACTGATTTATCTAGCCTTACAGGTAATTTGAGTCCTGGAGTACATTTGCTTGCTTAGGTCAGCCACTCTTTAGCTTTAGCTTACTTATGACGGTTACAAAATATGACACCCCTTGCGTTGTTACACCAGTTATAATTGTTATGTATCGCAAGTGAAACTGCGAAAATAGCAATTTTTATGACAATCATTCCACATATTAACTGCGCTATTCAAAAGTTGCATGGTGATCTCTTGAGTGAACAATCTTAAAAGAAGTAATTTTTATTGTTATTTTAATTTTGCTGATTACTTTATAAAATCAGTAATTTGCACTCGTAATTGATAAATTATTTTACAAAGTAACTGTAATTGCGCCCAGTTGCTTTTTAACAATAGTTTTACCAACACTGGTTATATAAATTGCGTCAAATACTCTTTTAAATACAATTGTAAAGGACAAAAAGAGAATATTGAAGATAATTGATACAGATGATTCCAACTATTGTCGTAATACAGACCTTAAATCACTGTGTACTAAATATAATATATCAACTGTGAATATAATGCTGAATTGGCTCATTACAATAGAGAACTATTTAAAAAAGAACAAAAAAAAAACAATGTAAAAATACACATTCTATGGATAAACATTGCATTCCTTTGTTGAGAACATCTTTACAATGACATGTAAGTATGGCAAAAGATTGCTGACATACGTTGTACCTCATACCTTAGACTATGCAAAAGGCTATACGTAATCAAAAACTTTGAAATTAAAAGAAAAGTGAAAGAATGGTTAATTAGTAAAACTGTAAACTTGTAATTTCCTTAATTTAATCTGAAATGTACAAATTATATTTAATTATCATATTTTGGTTTCAAAGTTCTTAAAAATTATTGTATCAAGTTATTATTTTTTTGTTTATGAAGCTGGAACTTGAAATGTAATATAAATGCTATGCTTTCAATGCGCCACTATGTAGGATGAATACAACCTTCTGACAAGCCATTTGGACTAGAAGGACCAAGTGTATATGTTAATGATGGCAATTTATACCTCACTTCTGTACTTATCAACGACGAGCCAAACGATCAATATATAAAAATGTAGGTTCGAATGCCTTCAACCCAGTATGGACACCTACCGCGGAGCCGAGTTTGGTAAAAAAATACAAAAAATATCGCCCGATTTTTATCTTTTCTTCCAACCGCCACTCTCTGTCACCATGGCTATTTTTTCCGCCTTTCATATTTCTTTCAGGGTGAAAAAGGGCGAATTCACCAGCCGTTGCATTTGTTTCCAGTCGCAGCGCAACGGTGGAATTTTTCAAATCTCTTTCCTTTTTTTCGTGATCGGTCCGAACGATTTAAAAGTTTTCTCAGCACGCCCAGTCGAGAGAACTCGCCTAAATACCACTGGTGAAAAAAGAGATTATTACCAAAGGAGTTTGATCCTAGGCGAACAGTGGAATGTAGCTACCTCTTCCGTCAGTTCGGTGACACAGCTACTCGTGATAATATTTCCAGCGGAAAATAGTGGAGTCAAAATTCGGACCTCCTACGTATAGTTTAGCCATAATTTCCACGCTGTCTTTTGTGAACAACAGCACGTGCCTTTTCCTTAATTTTTAAACGAAAGGCTAAATTAGGGAAAATTCCGATGAATTTATAAACGGTGCATAGCTTTCTCTGATTGACAGTTTTCTGGTTCCTTTACTTCATATTTTTATTATATGCATTTACTAATGTAAACATTTTCTACATAATCCTAAGAATGAGCATAACTGGAGAGAAGGAAATATTTTATAAAGCGTGTGAACCATTGGCGTAGGCAGACTTACGGGGTAAAAATAGTGATATCAGACTTAATTAGGCCTTTTTTTATTTCTTAAGACTTCATAGGCTTCGGGCCAATGAACGACATTAAGTCCTTTTTGACGAACCTACATCCACCTACATAAATAAAAGAATGAAATAAAAAGGCTAATCAGTCCCTACATTTAATCTATCAATACTGGTATGCATTACCTACCGATATTCATAAATTTCGTATTTTTCCCCGTAGAGGCGGACGCTAAACTCTAAGGTCCGTCAGCTGAACAATTGCTGCTATGCCACGTACCCAAGTCAATTCTTCTATAATGATAACTGAAAGGTGAATTCTTCACAAAATACTCATGAGAAAGAGAAAACGTCTTCCACTCAGCTCCTCTTAGTGCCTGTATATCTCTGTTTATCTCCTATTCTTGCACGAGTTTTTCAGCGTCAGTCGTCTATCAAGCAAATATATTATGACAAATATATTTAATATATAACTCTTTCATGTTTTGCTCTTCTCAGCTTCTGTCACTCTTTCTTCCGCTCCTACCCTGGTGGAAGCAAAAGAAAATCGGTAGTTTTTTTTAATACCCACACGATGACCCCAACATAATGGATTAAACATAGCAGGAATAACGATAAGAGAGTTGCATGATTAAAGATTTTATCCGGTAATGGAGCAAATATATTCACGGTTTTGATTTTACTACCTCAAGAACTAAAGATCTTTGTTATTCTGATGACTTTTCCTCATGTCTTCGGTTTGTATCTTGGGACTAAAATACCAACAGCCTCATGACGCGATGGTTATGAAGAGGTCATAATGTACCAAACTTCACCATAGTCATATAAAATTTGTGAGAGTTTTGACGTAGTTACTCATATATTTCAGTAAAGTACTATGCTATGAAATACAATTGCGTAAGTGAGTTAATGCCGTAGTTGGAAGGATGTGAAACAGTCTCGCTCCTATTGTCCGCAAAAAAATAGTAAGTCACCAGTTGTCAACCCACAAAAATTCAAGGAGATTGACCACATCTAAAGTGGCCGACTGGTGAATTCTCTGGTGCAAGGGTCTTCAACCTTTTTTAATGGAAGGCCCAAAAATCGATTTTACATCGCCCGGGGGCCACAATACTCCACGTCACTTAACTACCACATAAAAATATATAAAAAACACATAATTTCAAAGATCAATAATCATTACTCGTTAAAAAGTACCAATAACTTAATGCGATTTTTGGCGTAGTGTATTTTTGACGAGTATGTATATATTTGGTTCGCGATACAATATATTTTTAGCCTCCTAGGGCCGCAAGAAATTACCCGGCGATCCGCATGCGGCGCGGATGATTGAAGACCTTGCTCTAGTGTAATAACCGTGATTTTACCCTATATATGTCTGTACTTTATTTCACTAACAATAAGGGGTGTTCGCAGTCTTCAAAAGTAGGATCGGTCTTTCGTCGCATGTGATCGGAAAAATTCCAGCATACCAGACGAAGCCTGCCCTTCGTGAGTTTCGATTGCTCTCGTGAATCGTACCCTATTAGCAGGAGGCATTTGTTTAAATGGGACTCCATTCTTCACCACGACTAGAGAACACGCATGTCTCCCCAATCTGTCGCGGCGGGGCTCAAATGCTTATGCACATACATACAAAACGTGGCATTTAGGTACTGCACAGGCCCCGTTAATGAGAAATTTCTCCCCTGACGTCGGAGAATCAATCATGGTGTGAAACTCGGTCCGACAAGGGCGCAGTGTTAGTCACCAACAGGATCGACCATTCCCACAGCGAGTGTCCCTACCTACATGATGAACCGAGGCACCGGCAGTTTGTAAGTGCTTCCACATTCGGGTATTCCAATTTGATGGGACTTGGAATGTGAAGCGTATGCATGCTCGCTTCGAATTTACCAACGTTTCTCAAATTAGTGCATCGAACTAAAGCCCTGACAGGTGACGCATCAAGTGGAACTAATTCTCCGTACCTATATGGTATTCCCTCACAATACAGCCGCCAAAGACGGCTATACAGATGAAGTGTCAGGGTCTCGGCTTCGTCCGTTGCGGAGTTGATTCGTATCAATAATCTAATTTCGATTCCGTCAAAAGGGAAAGGGCTGGTAATTCCCGGTAAAGGAAAATTCCACAAAGGGAAGCAATTGAATTGTCCTGTCCCTGGGCGTACTATTCGAGTGTGAATCCAGATAACGCTTATACTGTGGCATTAAGGCCCTTCATTGTGCAGCGACGAATCGTACATCTATAAAGACATTAACTAGGCCTACGAGTTAAGGTTTTATGAATAATTTTTAATTCTGTGTTCTATATATTTCTATATATCCGACAAAGGGGCTGTCAATCGCATACCCGCTATCAGGAACAGAAAGCAATGACTTTTACACTGACATTGAATAGGTACCTGTAATCATCATCATTATTCAACAATCCTAAGATTGGTTTGACGCAGCTCTCCATTTCTCTCTCCAATTCGCTAACCTTTCCTTTGCGACGTATTTCTTCTCTTTCACATCCTTTTTAACCTGTCCTATGTAACTCATTAAGGGCCGTCCCTTGCCCTTTTTCCCTTCCACTAGTCCTTCAACGATTGTCTTCATCAGACCATCGTGCCTCAAAATGTGGTCAACTAAGTTGTCCCGTCTTCTGATTAAGGTTTTTAGGAGGCTTCTCTATTCTCCCACTCTTCTTAGCACTTCCTCGTTATGTACACGGTGCCTATATCTTGGCAATGGCAATCGTTATTGCATATTATAGTGTTTGATAAGAGTTTCACCGCATCCTTTATTTTAAGATACCATCAATTTCATTATAGCGTCTCAATAATGAACACGGATTTTTTTCAAATTCTTATTTGCTATATTATTATTAATTCGAAAAATTAACTACCTCAAAGCCGACATTTCAGCTAGAGGCACTATTCGACAGAGAAGCAAAAGCCGATGTATTGACCATAAGTGTGTAATATTTAGTGTTTATAATTTCAGTATTTACAAGCCATTTTATCCATGCTAGGAGGGATTAAAATAGAAACAAGAGTCACGATTGTTTATTAATCAGTTCTATTAAACTTAAAAATCGTCCATCGAGTAATGATATTTTCTTGACCCCTCTCTTCAAGAGCCACTGAATTATGTGAAAGACAGAAATGGGTTTCTGGAAATTTTTAGCATATTCCCAAGAATTAAATAATAAAAGACCTCCTTAAATTTATGAAAGTATGAAAACGTGACAGTTTTTTGGCTAATTACATTTTAAAATTCAATTTATTACGATAAACTAGCGATAGTTGGAATAAAGTTTTATGGCAGAATATAAAATTCAAACAAAAGGGAATAGTTTTGGACTGTGGATGATACGTATTTGTGCAGGAAGATTTTGAAAATGGCGTACGAGTTTAAGGTCAAATGTGGCTCTTAATTTCCTTCCGTAAGTGGTATACTTGCTAACTTTTTACCTAGAATAAAGTGTTTAGTTTTTACTGCATTCATTAAGTACGTAGAAATTGGAAGACTTAGTTTGAGTTTAAATATTTCCTTATGTCCCCTGAGTAGAAAGTGACTGAATTTTACCATTGCACACCTAGAAACCTACTTGGAAATGCACTTCTTGATACCTTGAGTTTTTTTTTCTTTCTCTTTACTTCCATGTTTAATATTGATTCAGTGGCTTGGAAGTATTGATCTTGAAAAATGTTTAATGCAATTATTTTCGTCAATGTTTCGGTAAATGTATACACCTTTATGAGGGGTTTTTGCTATTAATTCGTTGTGTTTTTAATTCTTATTTAGATTTACATAAATAACCAATAGAAATAATATATAGGGTGTTTTTTTATAACTACTAGCTATAGAGCCATATTGAAATACCTTTACCAATTAGGAACACTAGCTTAGTGGCGGATTCATGATAGGGATAAGGGGGGGCTAGGAAGAGGCCTAGGGGAGTAGAGTGGGAATCCGGAAGGTTAAATAAAATGGAGACTTTCGAGGTTTGAACACGTTAAGGTTGCCTCCCTAATAACTTTCTAAAGAATTAAGTTTTAAAACAAATATTTAAACAAAATTACCATTTTTTATCTCATGTAAATTGGATACCTCAAGGGGCATATACTTCCCTCCTAGCCCCTCTCTGGTTCCGCCAATGCACTGGGCTGATGACTATAAAGATGCGATATTAACTACCTTCAAAGGCTTAAAATAGAAATCAATTCGCATAAGCACGCGCGTAAATGGAAGAAATATTTCTAGCGATGCTACGAAAGCTGGCGTTTCAGCATATAAAAAGCGCAACGAATGTGCAAAATTGGCATTCATTAATATAACAAGAACACAAGACTGATAAATATAAAGATGCGATATTAACTAGCTCCATAAATTAAAAATAGGAATTGATTCGGATACACAAGCACGTGAACGGAAGAGATATTTATAGAAATATTATGGAAGCGGGCGTATCAGCATATAAAACAGATAAGCAATCAGCATAAGATGGATGTGCAAAATTGACATTCATTCATATAATAGGGCACCAGGCTGAAAGATGTAAATATGCCATGTTAACTAGCTAACTAGCTTAACAAATTAAAAACAGGAATTGATTCGAATAAACACGCACGTAAATGGAAGAAGTGTTTCGAGTAATGTTGAGAAAGCAGGTGCATCACCAGCATATAAAAAGCGAGGAGAAGATGTGTGCAATGGAGGACAGGGGTGGTTACACGAAAAGGAACGGAAAAGGGTGCATGAATAAGGGGTGGAGAAGGGGTTAAATGTGGCGTGTACCCTCGACCATTAATTTTAGCGAAAAAAAATGTTCTCCTTTCTTCCTCTCCAGCGCGTGACTACCCTCTTCTGTTCATCTTCACCACTCGGCGGATTTTCTTCTGGAATTGACCTTCCTTCTCCCCCCTCAATTCGTTCCCTCTTTCCCCCCCATCAACCTTTTTGGCTCGTCCCAAAATGTATGCGCGTGGCAGCCTGGTAATTTCCGTACAAGAGGAGAGCTTGCGTAAAATGAGTTTTCGCCACCATGAGAGCAGGAAGCACTGTCCATCACTTTCGGTAGATTATGGCGACGAGCAAAATTTGACTCCCTGCCCCCTCTCTGCCTCTCTTGAGGAAATCGTGTCTACTCTAATATCATCATTTCCACTTCCGCCATATTACGCATGCGTGTTGCTGATTTGTCTTTCTCCGGAATAAGTCCAGGAAGGAGGAAAACATGCTTCATAATAGGTGAAAACAATTGAAAGGAGAGTCTGATTATGATTATTTTTGTCAACTACCACTGTATATAGTATAATATAGCCTTTTCCTTTTTAGTGCTATGCTATCTGGTAATCTTAGTAATAGCATAGTACCTCGCTTATTGAGTAACGGTTATATTTAAGCAAATAGTCATCTGGTAGAAATAGTAACGTGGTGATATAAGTTAATAGCATACCTGGCTTATTTAGTGCAGAAATAGTTTTATATTTAGCAAATCAGATATTTAAGTGGACATTGTTTTTTCATTAAGGGTGCGTTAAAGTCAGGCTAACTTTTTAATCATTTTTTAGTATGAAAAAACCGAGACCGATGTGTCTCAACTATTAAATAATATTGATCGAGGATTAAATAAATTATGAATTTAGAATTCTATGGAAATAGTTCACCAATAGTGATTAACTGCTTGTTACGAATGTAGATAGAAGTTAGCTTAGGAGATAATATCTCAGGGTAAGACATAAAATAATTATTAATTAGCATTGAACTATCTAATTGTGTTCACCCACAAATCATTTCACAGCAAGGTTAAATTCCTCTAATGGGACTCCTTCAAATAATAAGCTTAAGCCTAAAGGCCATAGAATCACAGACTACATCTCTACGAAGACGGTTTTATTCTATCACCCTCCCGAGGAATCCAAAGTGGGAATTTACTCAATGGTGTAATCGTGTGCACGAAAAAGTATTCACAGGATGTGGCTCGTTTGCATTCAAAAAGCTTGTGACAAAGCAGGATGCATAGCATGCTCACAAGTTTTCTCGCACAATTGGTGAATAAACCGAATTGAATGCTTGGTCATTAAAGTCTGGATAAAGTAATCAAAAAGTAATTTGAATATTTTTATTTTTATTTGAATATTATATTTTAAAAGCAAAAAGAAATTTTTATTCCACAGTTATTTTATTGAAGGAACATATTTTTCTGATTTTGACACCAAAAACTAGCCTTCACCACTCGTTGGTAATGCATCGCATTAAATGCTAACGAGTGTTATCTTATTCCCAGACGCGCATTGCGTAGCTTTTCTATTCACCTACTTATGTTTTAGCCTAGCAGTAAGTAATTAGCATTCTTTATCGCGGCGTATCACGGTCATCCTGAGGAAGCCGAAGCAGTTTACATCAGAAATATAGGCCTAGCGTGTTTCTAAAGCCTTAGAATCAGATAGTAGCTGGCAGACATTTGCATGACAGCTGCCCATCGGTGTACAACTCGTCCAATAGGCCGGACGAAAGCGCAGATAAAGGCATTCCACTAGCAACCACATAATTTGGTTCTTGAAAAATGTTTTACAGTATTGCCATATTTTTCTAGTGCCGCAAAAAATTACAATCGGAGATTCCTAGGAATACTTCATGTGATACCGTTGTATGTGATACCGTGAATTAAAAAATTTAATAATTCAGAATATTTTTGCTTCTCTTACCTTACTTATGATGGCTCAGACTGATACCTGAGAGATTCCTCCAATAACAACTTAGACGATGAGTTGATCCATAAATCGACTGAACAAGTATTTGATAAGAGTATATGACTCTCGATAGATATGTTTTATCTTGCTAATTTGATTTTTTTAAAATTTAACGAGCATGGTAAATCGAATACACCGTTTAAATTTCTTGTGAGAAAGTACTCTCAACGTTTACAACACCATAATTACGCCTTGTTTAGTTGTTCTGAGCAAGGTTTCATAGATTACGAAAACACGCATGAGATGAGGCGGTCACGATTTTGAATCGCACGAATTTTTACTTCCCTTCCTTGCATATGATGCCTTATTTTAGTCATGAATTCATTCTTTTCAAAGCTAATCCACCTTCTTTTCCTTAATTCTCATTCTCCTTGACTTTTTATCCACTCGACCTCCCTGAAATTCTCCATCCAAAAGCTCTCCTTCGCCCCACCAGAGAGAAAAATGTGAAGATAATCACTGAAAGAAGTGATATTTCCCGTCGCTTCTCATTTATTTTTTCGGATTTTTTTGTCAGCTCCCCTTCTTCATTCCACGAGAAAAAAAGATAAAGAAAAGGAAATATTCGGAGTGAGAGAGTAAGACAGAACTGGGCGAGAAAGAAGGAATTGGTGAACGGGATGTATTACGAAGAAGGTACGAGGATCGTTCTTTAAGATGGTCATGAGTCTTAAAAATCATAATGACTAGTGAAAACTTCGTAATTCAACATACATTTAATACTGTATGATCTAAGTTTCGACATGACACGTCGACAACTAGGTCTTAAAATGTTTAATTACAATACACCTCATATGTTACATTGCAAAATTCATTAAAGTTTTGCGTAAAGAGGCTTGTTAAGATTCTTATGACTATTGTGTGCAGTTGTTAAATAAATATTTTGAATTGTTAAAAATATATGTGGAACGTGCCTCATCGAAGCCTAGGTCCTAAAATATTAAAGTGCGCAATTTATCGTACTTTTTACGTTGTAAAATTCATTAAAGTTTCGTGATATCAGGGTGATACCAAGGTCGGGTCAGGAACTGCATTGCTGCCGACGTTTCGATGTCCAACCAACAACCAACTCGGCCATCGTCCACTGGGTTATTGACTCGTACTCTTTCAGTTTCTAGTCTGACAGCATGTCGTTTTCCCTTGTGTTTGGCCTACGTCCGACAAGTGACTGCGTTTTTTGATTGAGGTTATGATAAGTGCTGCAATACATTGTCACAAAGAGAAGATTAGAGAAATAGGCTACAGGTACGATTGTTTGAAGGTGCCTTTTTTTCCGCGTAAAATAAGGGACCATAATACTTGCAATAGCTTCGCTCCAGGATAGCTTGACTGGGGAAAGGTAAATTAGGCTCAGCATGTATAGTAAATAACTTATTATAACTGTAGATACTAACTATCTGTATTAATTGTTGCCATGTTATAACTCATACATGAATCACTTAATGCGCCACCTTTTTTATTGCTAGTACTTTTATTGGCATAGTAGCATGTTCTTGTCCTTAGCATTCTTCTCGTTTCTGGCCTGACCGCGTTTCTGATTAAGGGTAAGATGAGTGCGGCATGCCTTGTGCCGCACACCGCGCCACAAACCATGGTTGTGGCTTGCACATTACCACTTAGCTTTAGATATACCAGCGCACCTCGGTTTAATGGTTCAAGCAATGCTTTCTGAATGTGATTGATTTGATGTAATTTTTGGTTCTTTCAAGGGGCCCAACTGGAATAAGACCTGCTGGAGAGTATGCCATACCATGTGAATGCGGGAAAACCTACATCGTCTTCATGTATTCCTGAATCCTTGAAGGTGATGGGCGAGTTGTTTATCGAAACGTTGAAAGGAGACATGGAGTATACTTGTGGATTTCTCTATTTTCTGGGTTATCGCTGCGTTTCGTGGTCAGAGGTGACGACAGTTTCACCAGGATTCCACCTGGCGTCTTCAGGTCGAAGTGGTGCTTTCGGTGTTTTTGCCGCGTATATATAGCTCTCCCTACTGCGTCGTTATTGGTTGGATTTCTGAACATTCTCTTCCTTCCACAACGAAGAGGTATACCGCATACCATGCTCATGCGGTAAATCATACATATCATAGAATACGCCGCCCCAGCGTGGATCGGACTCGCCTCCAAGACTGCTCAGCGCATACTCTGTGTTGCCGATCGCAAGAGTCTTCGAACAGCACTACGCCTAGGTGTCATGACACACAATGACGCCCTTTGGCCTATCTCCAAGTTGCCGCCGCTGGAAGATGTCTTCCAGTCCCGGGCGCAGGATTTCTACGAGAAGACACAACACTCATTCCACGGCGAAACTCGGCATATTGCTGACTTTCACGTCATGCCGTGGGATCGATTTCGACGCCCGCGCGCGGGGACTGGACGACAAGAAGACCAGCCGCCACCGCCGTCGCAGCGGCGGTGACTTCGACTCACGAGAGCACCGCTCAAGCCTGCTCCGCAAGGGTGTGATGGCCCAAAGTCGGAGCCCGTGAATGTTTTTCACGAAATTGCTGTTCGAAGACTCAACGACTGAAGAGCCCACTGTGCGCTGAGCAGTCGAAAAGGATGGCCAAGATGCTGGCCATCTGTTCACGTTGCAAACAGCGGTGACACGTGAAGATCCATGAAGATGCACAGCAGGAGCACAAGAGGGCCGCGCAGAACAAGAAATTCGACCTCTTAGCAGTTGCCAAGCATGCTTGGAGCGAGCCTGGCCATAATATAATATTTGACGAAGCGAAAATCATCGCAAAAGAAAAGAGGTATTACCCCAGGCTGATAAGGGAGGCAATAGAGATCATTAAAACACCCAAAAATTTCAGTAGAGAAGATACAATATAACCAACGCCTGGAAGAGAGTGCTCAAAATCCAACCAATTACGGCGCAGCAGCAAGGGTAACCGGCCAACAACACCGCGGCCGTGAGGAGGGAGAGCTATATATACGCGGCAAACTTCTACCTGCAGACGCCTCGTGGAATCCTGGCGAAACTGTCGTCACCTCTGACCATCAAACGCGGCGATAACCCGGAAAATGGAGAAATCCACAAATTCTGTACGCCACGGAAGACTCCGAGACAGCATGGAGTATATGACACGGTGCATAACCCGAGAAATCTTTACCGCTGATTGACTAATGTTTTCCCGCCATTTAAAAAAAAGATGAAAAATGAAAAGGATATAAGCGGTTGAGAGAATGAGTGACAGAGAGGTTGAATGTATAAGTGATGGAAAAGGAATCAAAGAGAAGAAAGAAGAAGAAGGATACACAAGGACCACGACCGAGATCTCACGAGAGACTGAGGGGTGAAAAGAATATTCAACCCTTATCCCGACCCTTCCTGCAATTTTTTTAGGCTTTAATATTTTTATCCTGGGTAGGGGAGGGAGGAGAGAGTAAGAAGAAGATATTTCTTTTGATTCCGAGCAAATATAAGTAAGATAAAAAATCTCGGAATTTTACAAAAAAAAATAAAATATGAAGACATCCTCGAAGGTCACGTGGTGTGGAGTGGAAGGGGAGGAAGGGCAAATGAGAAAAAATTGGGATGATGGCAAAAAAATATTTTTAATTTTTCATCCATTCCGTTCCCCTTGGCTTGAAACGATGACGTTGATGTGTGTTTTATGAAAAACTCTCTGAGACACGGTGACGCACACCAAGTTTCGGGTAGGAAGAGGAGGGAAAAGAGATGAGTTTAAGAAAATAATAATAATAAAATGAAAGGGAACGAAATTCAGGGAAGAGAAAAAAAGATGAATTCTTTGCTTCCAATTTTTTTTTCTCCTTCCTCTCGAGTTAAATCCCCCACTGGCTTTCAGGAGACAGATATCTTCTTCTTCCCCCTTCTCCTAAATATTTTTTCTTTCGTGAGGAGGCGCTTCGAATTTGAAGGCTAAGGTGATGCATGCGAATCTGCTCCGATAGAAGGAGAACAAGCGTAAGGAGTTGGGGTGCCTCTCTTTGAGTCTTTCCTCCTAATTCGGCGGGGTTTAATAGTTAGTATCGCATTTATTACCGCAGCTATAACAATTAAATCTCAAAATGTAATTGATTGAGTTTCTTCAAATCTAAAAATTTAAAAGGTGTGTAACCTGGTTCAGTGTTTGATACAGACTATAATTATTTACAACTGTAACATCGAATAATGATGAATTAGCTTAGTTAGGGTAAATGTTATTCCACGAGGCAGGCTTGTTGTTTAAAATATGAAAGTTCCAGTGATACTCACCCGCTTGAGATCCCGAAAGAATTCGATTCACTGAGTGCCCCAGGAAAGCAACAGATCTTACTTTACCACTTACTTACTAGTGATCTCTACAGACGTCACCAGAATCTGACCGAGAGGAATGGAAATAAATAAATAAAAGAATAGCGGAAGCGAGCATGTTTGCGTTTCCTTCCGCTTTCATTTGAGCTTCATAAAAAATGTCGGCGTAAGAACGGCGATGAGAATGGACGGGCGAGTAGGAAAGAGTTGCTCTGCCGTCGGAGGTCCTAACGAGCTTAGTAGCTAACTCAGTACTTAACTCAATCACAATAACAAAACTCAGCAAGAACGTAGCAAAAGTAACAACTTTGTCATTCAACAAGGAAAAGGTAAAATTAGTCATTAGAGGGTGAACACCTCTTTGTTCTAAGTCCGGGCCTACTCTCCGGCTGACACTGGTGTGGCACTGTGCGCACGATTTGGACTGCTTGTGGCATCACATGCTCAGATTTCCTGACCACCTTCTCCGGTTGTGTCCACAAATATCCAGAGGGTGGAACGACGCCTCTGTAGCTTCACTAGATAAAGCACTCGCCCGGAAATCAGGGGATCCAGGTTCAATTCCTGGCCAGGGCCGAACGATTTTTTCTCTGTGGATTTTTCGCACAGTTTGTGCATTATGGGTGGCTCCCGCAAAATTTATCGCCATGGCAAGTCCCGGTATACTTAAAAATAAAGCCGACAGATCTTACTTTACCCCTCATTTACTTACTAGCGAGATCGGTTACTTATTTAGGCGTTCCCAGTTCCCTTCATCACGTGAAATCGAGTCGGGCATCGAAACGTTACCAATGATGGAACTCACCCGCTGGATCATCCGAGAGAATTTGCTTCACTGATTTGCGCCTGGAATGCAAAAGATCTTACTTAACGACTAACTAGAAATAGGTGAAGGAAGATTTAGTGCTTTCCCGGTGAATAGTCTTCGTAATATGTTCTCGGGATCGCCACCGGATCAGGAACTGCATAACTTCCGAAGATTCGATGTCCGACTCGGCCATCGTCCTCAAACCCACAGCTCACAGTCCTATTTTGGCAAAGAATTGGATTTATTGATGCTTGAGGACGATGGCCAATTCGGATGTCGAAACGTCGCAGGTTATGCAGTTCCTTACCCGGTGGCGATCCCGAGAACATTTTACGAAACTTACGAGTAATATCCCCAGACGCCACCAGAATCTGAGGGAGAGGAATGGAAACTAATAAATAAACGAATAGCATGTCTTCGTTTCCTTCCGGTATCATTTGAGCTGCATAAAAAATGTCTCGGCGTAAGAACGACAATGAGACATGGACGGGCGGGCAGGAAAGAGTGCCTCCGCCGTGCCATGCTCCTTCCGACTTCGGATTACAGTGATTGAATTGGAACTCCCTCGCCAAGCGGATGGTTTGGGAGTCGCATTCTACGCCGCTGATGCTTCTCCTGCGCATTGTCGTATTCTCCTCCCGAGAATGGAAACGGAACTGAGGTCTGGCGATAAGGCGGAGTGCCTGCTTTCTTCCGTATCTCAATGCACGGCATCAAAATCCTCCGTGAGCCTAATTTGCGCCCTTTCAAGTTTTGATTGGGCTCAGAGGAAAAAGAAAATTCTCCGCGAGTGACGAAATACGAAGATTTCGAAAAAGGTGCAGAGAAGAAGTAGTTCGATAATATCGCTTCTCTCAATGTTAAAATGCAAAAATTGCATCATGCATTGCAAATTTTGCTTTTGAAACATACCAATGGTTAGAGATACGTGAAAATAGCACTTTCATTTTAATTTTATAGCACTTTCAATTACAGTTTTTAGCATCTATTTTTTTCTTTGTTTTCATAATATAACACCAGTAGTTTACGGCAAAGTGTGATGAAACACAACTATTACTGAATAGCTCAAATAATTATGGGGCATAAAAATAATAAATTAAGGAATAAAACAAAGGAAATAATTAAAAATGTCACAACTAGATTGTATAGGCTGAAAAACCTCTCTGCATACGCGATGTTAAATGGTGTCCATATTGTGTTGAGTGCAGCATCACCAAACTCAGTTTTCCCTGGGCAAATGGCAAGAAAAATTTTCATAACATCGCAGAAGCAACCATGGTTCTCTCTCAACCTCTCTCGTAGCTGCCGATGAAAATATACATGTTTATGAAGCAGTAAGGCCCAACGTCCAGTGGCGCAGCGAGGGGCGGGCTCGGTACTAAACTTACGACTTTTGCCTTCCAAAAGGCGAATTTGCGGTTTAAATAACGTAAAAGTCCAGTGATCGCGCCCATCTCGCATTTATTCACGTGTATTGCATCTATAGTGCATTTATCGCATATGCGATGTTAACGTATCACTACCAATAGCGGCTAGAATATCACGGAATGATAAAATTGCATAATTTGAATGCCAATCTTTTTCTTAACTGCACCCGCTATAGCACATGCATGAATAATGACAATGCAAAAAAGCCAGTTTTGCGAAGAAATTATCGGTTTTCTTCAACATTTTTCCGAACTGAACTATTTACATGAAAATAATATTGTCTCACAGTCCAATTAATTGTGAAATGCAATATTTGTAAATTTTCTATGCAATTCGGAGTGTCGTTCAATATTATTTCAAAGTAGCCTTCATTCAGGAGTTGAATTTATTACGCATTATTTTGACATAAATCAGTAGACAACTTATTAGGGCTACCTTTACAGTATTGACGCACTTCATGGAAGTCTATCATGATGATTTTTCCAAAGTATGATTTTTTTACTTGATGAAGAATATGAAAATATTGGGTTGGTAACGTGTTTGCCAGCGTAAGAAGGATTCTTCGATAAAATATTGAACGACTTCGAAATTGCATAGAAAATTTACATTTATTGTCATTTCACGATTAATTGGACTTTGAGATCACATAATTTTCACATCAAACTTTGGCAAATATGTAGAAGAAATTGATTTTTTTACAACAATCAAATATATGTCGATTCCTCATGCCAGCGAATATTAGTTGCATATCTATAATTAACTTCGTCCATTGTTCCTTGATGACGCTGTCCAGTAGGCATTGGTGACACCATTGAAGTGGACTACGAGACCATATTATTTTCACATGTAACTTAGAAAAATATTTGAAAAATGAAGTATTTTTGGATAAATGAAATATACATCAATTACTCATGTCAGTCAACATTAGTTGTATAGTACATCTATTATTAATTTCATCCATAGTAAATTTATGACGTGATCGAGTAAGTAATAACGTAGGGATGACGTAATCCAGTAAGATAAGACCATTACTAACACCTGCATTAACCTTTGCCTCAATTCTCTTTCAACTGCGAGCAGGTCTTGTGCCTTCTCATGCCATATAGAATGTCGAACATTCAACTCAGCTTCTCCAGGCTCCTTTCATCATGGTCTTCAACGTATAATTGCTTCTAATTACTCGCTCCTTCAACCTTGTCACTCTCTTTAGCTTCCTTCCTAATTTTCTGCAGTAATTTCCTTTCCTCTCAAACTGCGTCTAGCAGGTACACACGCTGCATCTAGTTATGCCAAAAAAGGCGCTCCTACTATCTTTGCCGTCAGAGGTGAAATTAGTTTTCTTGAAACGCTCGTTGCTCATTACGTTAGAAAAATAACTCGTTGATGGAGAGGAACAAAAAAAAGAATGTCGACTAATCTGCTGTCGGGTCTGTTCCTCTTATAGTTAAGGCTGCCGTAAATTCCATGGATATATTCTCGAAGCGTCGAGAAGGGTTTTTCTCCGTTAACTCAAGGTCTGTACTCCTTTAGTCAATTAACCCGGGCTAAGTTTCAATTTTCTTAATAAAATTTATTTGTAACTCATTTTCATATTTTCACGGACATTATTTTGTAGTATATGACATTCTACGATCATTATGCCAGGCTTGAAATATGATCTGATCAATTTATTCGATTCGAACCTCGATATAATTTCTTTCACATACAAATAAACTCATATTTAACATTTATTTGCTCCTTACCCCTGCCATCATATTAGACTAATCATATACAAACATAAAACTAGCTTAAAATTTGATGTATGAGTCATTCAATTTAATCATGAGTCTAATGAAGCTAGCTAACATAACACGTGATTTGAAGGATATGAAAAAGATGAATGTCCACTTGATCAATATAGTTTAATTTTCAGCTGAAGTTGTAGGTACAGCATTACTTTTCATCACATTTATTTTTTATTCATATTTACTTTTTTGAGGGAAGTCCATGGGGGTAAATGCTGAAATTTTTCGTGAAGATCCGTGCAAACCGATCTTAATCGGTTGAATACTTTGAATATGGTAAAAGGCTGTGATATTAGCTTCTCGCCCACAAGAACAATTTTGATGAAAACAAAATTATATTGGAACAATCCCAATAAGTTTAAATCATACGTTTATATTTCTTGCTCCAATTCATGTTAATAGGGTAGTTTCCTTCATCAGAGAAAACGAAAAGCATTGATTGCGATTCGTTACCCACCATTTGTTTATTCATAATATACAAATTATTTGGTTTTAGAAACACCGGTTTAGACGAATGGATATGGTCAATTTTATTCTCATTTGAAAAAGGCCAGATTGGCGCCCATGTGATGCCACTCCACGTGACGTCACAGGGACCTAGCAACCTGCGTCGTATCAGCGCTCAAAGCCTCGCCCCAAGTTCACCTCACTTGCGGCAGCGGGAACCAGAACGACGTCACACGGAGAATTCCCAGCATTCATACTTAGCCGGCTCGTTTTCGCGCGCTTGAAAATTTTCACTTTTCATTTAATCGCGAAAAATAGATATCGCCATTTAAAAATCTAAAAGCGTGAAATACGTACTCCAGGAGTAATAAGCTTTCGGTTAAGGAAATAAAAAATAATAGGAAACCACCCTATTACCCACGACAACATTTTTATATTAAATCCAACGCTATTATCTCAAAATACAGCCTAATAAGTAAGGACGCGAACCCTTAACCTTCAGTTTTCGCAGCAGGCTCCCTAGCATGCTGAAATTGGTTCGACTTCCTGACGAAAAGACGGCTTGTTCGTAATAAATAAAAGCGAGGATTATGTGAAAGTGCCCGGAAAATTTCGCTCGGGAGCATCTTAATGAAAACCGCAGTAAAACATAATTTATATCCAGGGATACATTAGAGGTGTGGGCCGCGCGTGCACACAACTGTGGACGCGGAAAGACTGGAGAAAATTTACGGTCGCCGCTGCGAAAAACCATGACGAAGGCGGGCGGTAAAAAGGGGTGACGAAGCTGTACCGAGGTCTTAACAAAGGAGAAAGCGGCTGGTTATAAAAGAGAAATAGTGTTTGGGAAAGGAAATCGATGGAAGAGAGGAAACTGGAGAGGGAATGTAAAGAGTGATAGGGGGAATCGGAGAGGGTAAAGCCCGATGTTATCGCTCAACACGAAAATATCTATGAAATCGTTTCAGGCTTGTCGTTATCAGGTGCGATACATCTACATACTACCCCGAAAGCCGCCTAAACAGACGTTCAATATGGACGCCTACTATCTGAAAATTACATGAAAGTATGATAAAATTAAACAGGAAAAGTTGGTGTATTGATAATTTTCACTGTATTTCATCAAAAATGTGTTTGTCCTGAGGACTCGTTCTTCCTAACAAGGACATTCTTAGAAATTGAATAAGATTAGATTCTGGCCTTAGTTACCATCCAGTGTAGCTATAAGGCTATGGGTCATTCTGAAAAAAGAAGTTGATGTATCACTAGAACATTTCAATTGATAACTTAAGCCGGCCATTGGAACAGCGTACCTAAATATCTTTACAATCGCAGGAAAAAAGCTTTCTGGACGTGAATGGATTTATTTCTATTTTATAAGGCTCATGACCATCTTGAATCTACATTTAAATACAACCCTGCAAAGAGGCAATTACCTACAATGCCTAAAGAGGGAATTGGAAGGGGCGTTAGTACACCAACCTTTTACATATAATAAGCAAATTCTCACACAAAATTACGACTAGAATATATTAAATCCTTAATAGTTCTGGGGAAAAACGAATTCCCATACCTATCCGTTCAGCAAAATATCTCCCATAATTTATCGCTCCTGTCAAACTTTGAAATATATTGGGCCTCTAAGATAATGCTCTCCGTGTCGCCCTAAAATATGTTTGAGGATTCAGGACGAACAAACAGTGGCCTTTCCAGTGACGACAGTCATATGTGAACATTAAGGAATCCTGAATGTGGTAGCCCAATATTTCCTTTATCATATTTCGTTTCCTTACCTAAAATATTCTGGAGAAGATTGTAAAAAAGTTGGCTCATAAAAATATTCAATGACTCTTACGTTCGTATTTCTAAATTGCAAATGATATACCATTTGTACCTTTTTGAGAAATTGGAGACATGAATGTTTTTACATCTAATGACCTGTTTTTAATGCTGCAGATTTGAATTTAACTTTTAAATTACTTTTGAATGTGGTAACGGGGAGTGATTGCAGCTTCACGCCGACAACAACGGTGCGTCCGAAAAGACAATTAAGGTAAATCTATCCAGCAATAAATATTTCAAGCTGCTAGCCTGAATTAGAGCACAACTCTTTCCGTAAGTGGTGGGGAGATGAATGTACCAGATTCTACTTCCCGAAATAAAAGTTCATTATGCAAATTCGGTCCTAGAAAATCCTACAGCCAAGCAATTTTAGGCAAAATTTATTGGACTAGACCATTTCAGGTTGCTCTTCGCAGTTTATATAAGCCTTTGATACTGAGGATTAAGGAGAAAATAATCTAGGGTAGATGAGTCCTCCTCTCTACACATTACGTTCTTCCTTAGAGGCCCAAAGTGGACACACATAAATATGCGCGACAAAGGAAGTAAGGGAAGCATACTGCAATGCTTGTAATTTTTATCAGTGAAATAATTTAAATATATTTAGTGACTGAAACCTTTATATATCAAAACGTAATAAATTTAGAGTCTCATAGTACACTTGTAAATCTGAATTATATTTTAATTACTTGCACATTAAAAAAAAAACGCAGTTGTGTACGAAATTCAGGAGTGAGGATGTGGGAACAGCTTAATAAAATTAATGTTAATTGCAAAATTATATAAAGTTATCAAGAAGGATTTGTTTTTTCCCGGAAAATGGTGGCTGTGAATGTATCTCGGACTTTTAAAACTTCTTTGATCAGCCAGCATTGAGGACAATGAAAAAGTATTTCATCGAAACGTTGACAGAAATGGAGAGCATAACCCGGTGGAAAGCCCGAGAGATAGTCAGAGTTTTTATAAAATAATATTAAATTCATCGTGCATAAATACCTTGGGTAGATAATCAGGGTGATCAATAAGTATTGGTCCAATTATAAAAATTTATCTGAGGCAAACCGTTTGACATAATAACTCTTTTTTAGGGATACATCAAGGATAGAGTCTTCAGCACGCCAGTTGCTGACGTTGACGAACTGAAGGATAGGATAGAAGCTGCTGTGGGTACTGTGGCTGAACACATGGCGGGAACTGGTATACCGCTTCGACATTCTCTGAGCTACCAAGGGGGTGCAAGTAGAAATTAACTGAAGTAGGTGGTCTTAAAAAGAATTATTAGCAATGATCTATATAACAGCATCAAATTCAAATCATTACGTCAAACAGTTATTCTGTAATAAATTTTTATGATCAGTGCAAGACTTTATGCTCACCCTGTATTCCAAAAGTTTTGTCTTATTAAGTTGTGCAAAAAAATTTCATCCACTAAATAGTGTTCACTTAGAAAAAAGTAACTCCGGCACTATAATTGAAAATACATTTGACTGAAAGAGTTGGGAAGAAAAGTTGTTGCCGGTACTTCTTAGCTTGTTTTGTAGGCTGGAATATTGATCGCGAAAGAGGGCATCAAAACGAAGAATATATTCGCCATCAGAGTGAAAATTCATGGTTCGTAAAGAAAGTTTTCTACCTCTAAAAACCACGTGGGAAATGTTCTCACCGGAAGATGCGAATCAGTTGGAGGCGTAGTGCGGGGAGTGGGGAGAGCCAATAGGGGGATATATTGCTTATAAAAGTCGGTGAGACTTCAAGTTTGATGGGGAAAACACGAGGAAGGAGAGGAAATAAGATTCAAATTTCGTGTGCCAGCGTATCAGAACACCTGAAAGGAAATGGATTGTGGGGCGAAAACTTCAGATCCAGTGGGGACCTATAAAAAAAAGGAGATGGAGCAAACTCGTTTTTATGTATGCGTGAGACGGAACATATACCTTTTTTGCTTTGTTAACATGCGGATAAAGAATGAACGAAACAACGCTTACATAAAAGATTTACAATCTCCCATAGCATTTCGTTATTTTCTTTTGTGAGTTTAAATAATGAAAACCAGAACAACAGAACATTTGATAAGGTGTATCACCTTTTAGATATCCTAATTTAATAAATAATACCGTAATATCTTCCGACTCTTTAATTTGAAATTCCATTTATCCAGTAACACAACACAATAAGTTCACATTGAAAGCTATACGCAACATCTATAGAGAGGGAGGTATAAGAACACATAAAAAAATGGAAAAAGACAACGGTAAAGCCAAAATTTTTCGAGTAAAAATGATTGGCATCCATTCTCTGTTAGGCTATATGTTTATTCTATGATTTTGAGCTTGATTTTTCCCACTTCAACGTTACCGTCGCTCATGTAGTGCTATGTCCACCAGTTACTTCCTTTCCTGAGCATTCTCTTCTGAGAATGAATAGTATTAAGGAAAGACATTACAATTTCATATTTATGGTCTTTGAAATTGTTTACAACAGTTTTAATCATCCATTCATTGGCTATTCCGTTTTCATTTATAAATTTTCAGGTACTTCCATGGTAATTAATTCCATTAATCATAGCATCCACCTACTTATATAGTAAAACATGAATGTACCCATACATGTAACAAATATCAATTGCCTCTCATTTTATTACTTAAATGATACCTCATACGTTTTGAAATATCATAGCAGGGAACTTATTCATCACTTGTTCATTCCGACATATCCGACACCCTAAGTCGCTCTTTCTATTAACTAGCCCTTTGGAATTGGTCTGAGTCCTCTGAAATATATTCACAGCAAACATTTTTCGGCAGTATCATCAAAAATTTGAAATTCCGCGAAGAGAATATTGATGAAGATTTCCGAAGCTTTCGTCTTCTTGAGGAGAGCTACGAGTTCCATCTGTGATACCTGCCTGGATGGAGCCAAAATTCAAAAACGAAGTCTGGTTCACGCATAATATATACAAATAAGCTAGCCAAGTTGGTCGGAGGGGAAGAAGGCATCAAAGTTATCCAAAAATGTGAGTCAGATATGGACTTGAATATGAGCTAGGGAGTAAAAATTAGGGACTGAAGGAGACGTGAGTTTTTGGAAAGGGGTAGAGAACCAAGTGCTGAGGTATAAAGTTACTAGGAGAAGAATAATAATGAGAGGTTTGAAGACCCTACTCGATAACTTTTTATGCGGCACTTATTTCAACCAAATTTTTATAGGTATCGGTTTGCGACACTCAGTTATTTTATATCAATCATAGAAAAGCGTATTTAGTTAAACTTTCCGGAAAAAGATAACGAAAACTATTTTAAACAATCAGGTAACAAGTTCCTGCCTATAAAGAGAAGAAATCCAAGTTCTCTGGACTTTCCTATGATCGTCAATGTTAATTTCCCCGCACATAACGAGAATGAATAATACGAAATCCCCGCTACTAAAAACTATTCTTTGGTCTATAAAGTATAAAACGAGCGAGCTTCTAGACAAGATCTAGGCACGTTGAGCTATCAGAAATGGACTGCTATCGAGGTTTACTCACTCAATCCTCTCTGGACTACGTATAGTCTCTAGTAATAGTCTATATTCATAGTAATTTACTCATCTATGATTCCTTCGGAAAAGCTGCTTCAAGGTCATACCATGAAGCATTCTTAGGCTAATTTAAACTTCACTCACTCACATATTCAACCCAAAGGCTAGTTTAGCTATTTAATGGTAGGTAACGCTTACACCAGACTAAGCCTGGTTGTATTTAACTGGTTAATGGAATCGTCTCCCGTACCGTTTATTTCTCTACCTGGGGTGCGTCTTAAACTCACAAAACCAGCTTTCTTGTTGAAAACAGCCTTGAGTAGATGAATGAGCTAATATTTCTTAACAGATATTTTACCGGTTCACGGATATCTCCAGTACTAAGGCACTCCAATCCTACTTCTCAACCATAGTCCTTCCGGTGATCAACTATTGCTCCCCAATTTGGTCAATGTCTGCCCCCACTAATCTTGCCACCCTTAACAGTGTTACAACTTTTTTTGCAAAAATTGTAAAATTTAGAAACCCAAATCTCCGCGAGTCACCTACTAGTGCAGTTTTATCCTCTTTATCCGTCCCTAGTATATCCCTTCTCCGACTTCAATCAGACATCAAATTCATTTATAATACCCTTAACTCCCAATTCGACGGTCCGGACATTGTTTCCTTCCTCAACATTAGAGTACCTTCCCGCCACACACGATCTACCTCTTTACTCCACATTCCTACACCCAGGCTATCTGTAATTAAGCGCTCACTTTTCCATAGACTTTCTTTTCTAATAAATTCTCTTCCCCGTGATATTGATCCGTTTGCTCGGACACTTAAAAATTTTACTCACCTCGCCTCAACATATTTATCGGATAATTAATTAGATAGCCAGATAAATGTTTGTTGTTTTCTTTTTTATTAACGTCCCTATAATAGCTGCAAACTAATTCACTGATTGTGTGATTGATACAAATTAGCAGCCCAAACTGTGATAGGTGTGGGTATATGGAATATTGGACGTAAAAGTAAAAAAAAATTCATCGGGAGGAAAAATCTGAAATCTTTAAAAAGTCGATAACTTTTCGAGATATATCGACTTGAATTAACACGGGAGCCTTATGGGACTAAAATTTTTTAGGTTTTTTTCGGTATTTATAAATGCGTCAGGAACATGAGATTCCCTGGACGAAAACTAGATTTTTTGGTTGATTTTTCAGTGTGGTTGTCAATGCGATGAATTAATATTTAGTATTTTTTATGATTTTTTTAAAGTGCCCCATGCTTTTCTTATGGCACTACATTAGGATTTTTTTTGACCAACTTGCAATCATCACAGGACAAATTCCTTGAAACGCAAGATACTAGATTTTTTGGTTGATTTTTTGGCTATCTCGAAATTTTCATATGTCGAAACAATTCCGAGGAATAAACGATTTCGACTTTCCATTGTAGAGGTGGTCGAATTTTCAATCTTGGATTTCGGCGTTGAGACATGTGCCATATGAAAATTTGGAATCTCCAAGAAAAACCGTTAGAGGGTTCTCCGAACCCTCACGTTTGAGCTTACTTTCGCCGTAACCCTCTTGGGTTATTCATAATTAAATTCCGAAAAATGTCCTGCAAGCGAAAAATCATTGTCGCCATTTTTTTGTGGAGCATGCAATCTTGAATATCTTAGCAACCGCTTAAGCTAGAGGAATGAAATTTTCAGAGTAATAATATTATTAAAATGGTCAACTTTTGCAATGATGACCATTCCGATCGATCGATTCATGTGCGAGTTATATCGATACGAATCTCCTTGGATACGCTTTAATCGCTAATAACTTTTTTATTAATCAAGTTTTGAACATGAATGTCATACAAAATACGACTGAAAATGTCATTCATCCGACAAAAGTTAAATCAGGCGAATCGATTGATTAGACTCGAAGTTATGATCGATACAAGGTTGTATTCGATTGAGCCATTTTTTGGGCTTATTTACATAGTTACGGAAATAAAATTTTTAACAATATGTAAGAAAAAAAATGAATTATGCGCACACATAAATTATTTAGATGAATTATGTTTCCTAATGAAGATACATCGATTTGAATTTATATCTTTTTGTATTAGGCCCCCGTAAGAAATACACGCATCCCGTCCAATTACGTCACCAATATAAGAACATAGGCTAAATTTTGAAAGCGGGGATATTAGAGAAGGCAGGGATAAGGGAGTGACCATAGAAGGGATATCAATAGGATTGCGGATTTTACAGTACAGATGTCAGCAGTGTCTAAAGTACGATTCGATTAGTATAGCAAATACGCAAATTGGCATAACTTGATAAGTGTGTACGTTGGACCAATGAAACTTGGTAAACAGGTACATCTTGGTATTCCTCACGATACTCTATGGTAGTATGTTTTGTATTCAGTCTCACGTTCGATATATATCGAATCTACTTTTTCTTAAAATATATCGAATTGGTATAACATGTAGGATTTAACATTCAAGGACATAGTTTACTAGGGATTAAATAGTAGATACCCATAGACTGGATTTAAAACCAATAGCATTGCGGATTTTACAGTACAGATGTCAGTATGATCGAAAAATCGATTCGATTATTATAGCAAATACGTAAATGGGCATAACTTCAATAGATTTACCGTTGGATCAATGAAATTTGGTGATTGGGTACATATTGGTATTCCTCACGATGCCCATTGAAAATTTATTTTGTACGTAGTCTCACATTCGATATATATCGAATCTACCTTTTCTTAAAATATATCGAATTGCTAAAACATGTAGGATTTTACATCCAAAGACATAGTTTACTAGGGATTAAATAGTAGATACCCATTGACTGGATTTTAAACCAATAGCCTTGCGGATTTTACAGTACAGATGTCAGTATGATCGAAAAATCGATTCGATTATTATAGCAAATACGTAAATGGGCATAACATCAAAAGATTTAACGTTGGATCAATGAAATTTGGTGATTGGGTACGTATTGGTATTCCGCAAGATGCCCGATGAAAATTTATTTTGTAAGTAGTCTCACATTCGATATATATCGAATCTACTTTTTCTTAAAATATATCGAATTGCTATAACATGTAGGATTTTACATCCAAGGACATAGTTAACTAAGGATTAAATAGTAGATACCCATAGACTGGATTTTAAACCTATAGGATTGCGGACTTTACCGTACAGATGTAAGTATGATCGAAAAATCGATTCGATTATTATAGCAAATACGTAAATGGGCATAACTTCAATAGATTTACCGTTGGATCAATGCAATTTGGTGAATGGGTACATATTGGTATTCCTCACAATGCCCAATGAAAATTTGTTCTGTACATAGTCTCACATTCGATATATATCGAATCTACTTTTTCTTAGAGTATATCGAATTGCTAATACATGTAGGATTTACATCCACAGGCATAGTTGACCAGGTATTAAATAGTAGATACCCATAGACTGAAAATTAAACCAATGGGATTGCGGACTTTACCGTACAGATGTCAGTATGATCGAAAAATCGATTCGATTATTATAGCATATACACAAATTGGTATAACTTGAAAAGTATACCCGTTGGACCAATGAAATTTGGCGAATGTGCACATCTTGGTAATCCTCACACTGCCCAACCGACATATGCTTTCAATGTTGTCTAACGTGCGATATATATCGAATATGCTTTTTCTTCAAATATATCGAACCGCTATAACATATAGGATTTTACATCCAAGGGCATAGTTGGCCAGGTATTGTATAGTAGATACACAGACTGAAAATTAAACCAATAGCATTGCGGATTTTACAGTACAGATGGCAGTGTAATCGCAAGATCGATTCGATTATTTTATCAAATACGCAAATTTGCAAAACTTGATTAGTTTATACGTTGCACCAATGAAATTTGGCAAATGGGTACATCTTGGTATTCCTCACAATGCCTAAATGAAACATATTTTGTGTATAGTCTCACGTTCGGTATTAATCGAATCTACTTTTTCTTAAAATATATCGTATTGCTATAACATATAGGATTTTACATCCAAGGACATAGTTGACCAATATAATTATGTGGAAGATAGCCATAGACTGTAAGTTAAATCAATTGCATTGCGGATTCAACAATACAAATGCCAGTATAATCGAAGAATGGATTCGATTATTATAACAAATACATAACATTGGCACAAGTTGAATAGTGTATCCGTTGGACCAATTAAATTTGGTGCTTGGTACATCTTGGTATTCCTCACAATTCCCAAAGGTAATATGTTTTGCATGTAGTCTCACCTTTAATGCATATCGAATATGCTTTTTCTTAAAATATATCGAATCGTTATAACATAGGATTTTGCATGCACGTACATAGTCGACCAGGAATTTTAAAGTTGATGATCAAAGATTGGAAGGTAAATCAATCGGATTGCGTATTTTCAATGCACGTGTCAGTATACTTGATAATTCGATACGATTATGATAGCAAATATGCCAAATCTTTTTTGCAAATTGGAATATCTTGAGAATAACTATTATTTAAGACCAAAGAAATTAGAGGAATCGTTACAATTCAGTATTTTACAAACTGCATTATGGACATTCGTTTTGCAAGTGGAATATCTTTATATATTTATCTAAAGAATCTGCGTTGTATTTTCAAGAGTGGCTTATCACAATGCTTATGGACTTTAAGAGTTGAAAAATAACCACATAATCAACACTCTCTTGAAATTTTTAAAACCTTATTCCGATTATGTGTCAATGGTTAACTTAATGGATCAAAGAATCAATTATCAGTCAAATAAAATCATATTGAAAATAACAAATATTTCTAACAGTGAACAATTTAGTTCCTTACCCTTTCAAAAAACGGCGGGGAAATTTTTGAATATTAAACCACTTATGGGCACATGACTCGAAAATATGTGACACAACTATGTTTCCACCCCCCCTAATTACCCGCTTGATGAATTCAAGCGCCCAATCGACTCGTTACATATTTAAAGCTGGAAAGTAATTCATTGATTGGGTGATTGACACAAATTAGTAGCCCAAACTGTGATAGGTGTGGGTATATGGAATATTGGACGTAAAAGTAAAAAAAAATTCATCGGGAGGAAAAATCTGAAAAGTTGAAAAAGTCGATTAGTTTTCGAGATATATCGACTTGAATTAACATGGGAGCCTTACGGGACTACGACTTTTTCGCATTTATTTTGTACTTTTAAACGCCCGAGGAACATGATATTCAATGGACATGGACTAGATTTTTTGGTCAATTTTTTGGTGTGGTTGCCATAGCGACGAATTGATATTTAGTATTTTTTATTACTGTTTGAATGCTCTCAATGCTTTTCTTATGGGAAAACTTTGGGAATTTTTTTGACCAACTTGCAATAATCGTAGGAAAATTTCCTTTGCCAAAAAGTTAGATAATTCTTTGGTTAATTTTTTGGCTATCTTAAAATTTTCGTACGTCGAAACAATTCCGAGGAATAAACGATTTCGATTTAACATTGTCGTGATGGGCGAATTTTCAAATTCGGATTTCAGCCTTGAGACATGTGCCATATGAAAATTTGGAATCTCCAAGAAAAACCGTTAGAGGGTTCTCCGAACCCTCACGTTTGAGCTTACTTTCGCCGTAACCCTCTTGGTTAATTCATAATTAAATTCCGAAAAATGTCCTGCACGCGAAAAATCATTGTCGCCATTTTTTTGTGGAGCATGCAATCTTGAATATCTTAGCAACCGTTTAAGCTAGAGAAATGAAATTTTCAGAGTAATACTTTTATCACAATGGTCAACTTTTGCAATGATGACCATTTCGCTCGATCGATTCATGTGCGAGTTATATCGATACCAATCTCCTTGGTTACGCTTAAATCGCTAATAACTTTTTTCTAAATCAAGGCATGAATGTGAAAGTCATATATAATACTACTGTTAGAGTCTTTTCTTCGACAAAAGTTAAATCAAGTGAATCGAGCGATTACAGTCGAAGTAATGATCGATAAAAGGTTGCATTCGATTGAGCCATTTTTCAGACTTATTTACATAGTTACGGGGATAAAAATTATAAAAATATGTAAGGGAAGAAATGAATTATGCGTACACATAAATTATTTAGATGAGTATTGTTTCCTAACGAAGATATATCAATATGAATTAATATCTTTTTGTATTAGGTCCCCGTAAGAAATACACGCATCGCCCTATATACGTCACCAATATAAGAACATAGGCGAAATTTTGAAGCGGGGATAGTAGAGAAGAGAGGGATAAGGGTATGGCCATCGAATGGAGGGGTTATCAATAGGATGCGAATTTTTCAATACAGGTGGCAGTATAGTCGAATGTACGATTCGATTTTTATAGCAAATACGGAAATTGGCATAAAATGATAAGTGTATACGTTGGACCAATGAAATTTAGTGAATTGGTACATCATGGTATTCCTCACAATGCGCAATGGAAACATGTTTTGTATATAGTCTCACGCTCGATATATATCGAATCTACTTTTTCTTAAAATATATCGAATTGCTATAGCATATAGGATTTTACATCTAAGGACATAGTAGACAAGGAAATACATAGTAGATACCCATATCCCAGAAATGAAACCAAAAATTTGCGAATTTCAAAGTACAGATGTCAGTATGATCGAAAAGTCGATTCGATTATTATAGCAAATACGTTAATTGGCATAACTTCAATTGTGTTTCCGTTGGACCAATGAAATTTGGTGAATGGGTACATCTTTGTATTCCTCACAATTCCCAATGGAAATTTGTTTTGTATGTGGTCTCACGCTCGATATATATCGAATATAATTTTATTAAAATATATCGAATTGCTATAACACATAGGATTTTACATCCAAGGACATAGTTGACCAGGAATTATATAGTAGATACCCATAGACTGTAAGTTAAACCAAAAGCAATGCGGATTTTAAAGTACAGA
The DNA here is from genome assembly GCF_921293095.1 of Ischnura elegans. Taxonomy (NCBI): domain Eukaryota; kingdom Metazoa; phylum Arthropoda; class Insecta; order Odonata; family Coenagrionidae; genus Ischnura; species Ischnura elegans. The sequence goes on from NC_060253.1 coordinate 60,323,759, forward strand.
TGTCAGTATTATCGAAGAATCGATTCGATTATTCTAGCAAATACGTTAATTGGCATAACTGCAATAGTGTTTCCGTTTGACCAATGAAATTTGGTGAATGGGTACATCTTTTTATTCCTCACAATGCCCAATGAAAATATGTTTTGGATGTAGTCTCACATTCGATATATATCGAATCTGCTTTTTCACAATTTATATCGAATAGCTATAACATATAGGATTTTACACCCATGGGCATTCTTGACCAGGAATTATATAGTAGATGACCATAGACTGGATATAAAAAAAATGTCATTGCGGATTTTACATTACAGATGTCAGTATAATCGAAAGATCGAATCGATTATTTTAGCAAATACGCAAATTGGCATAACTGGATTAGTATATACGTTGGACCAATGAAAATTGGTGAATGGATACGTCTTGGTATTCCTCACATTGCCCAATGGAAATATGTTTTGCATGTAGTCTCACATTCGATACATATCGAATCTGCTTTTTCACAAATTATATCGAATAGCTATGACATTTAGGATTTTACACCCATGGGCATTCTTGACCAGGAATTATATAGTAGATGACCATAGACTGGATATAAAAAAAATGTCATTGCGGATTTTACATTACAGATATCAGTATAATCGAAAGATCGAATCGATTATTGTAGCAAATACGCAAATTGGCATAACTGGATTAGTATATACGTTGGACCAATGAAAATTGGTGAATGGGTACATCTTGGTATTCCTCACATTGCCCAATGGAAATATATTTTGCATGTAGTCTCACATTCGATACATATCGAATCTGCTTTTTCACAAATTATATCGAATAGCTATGACATTTAGGATTTTAGACCCATGGGCATTCTTGACCAGGAATTATATAGTAGATGACCATAGACTGGATATAAAAAAATGTCATTGCGGATTTTACATTACAGATGTCAGTATAATCGAAAGATCGAATCGATTATTTTAGCAAATACGCAAATTGGCATGACTGGATTAGTATATACGTTGGACCAATGAAAATTGGTGAATGGGTACATCTTGGTATTCCTCACATTGCCCAATGGAAATATGTTTTGCATGTAGTCTCACATTCGATACATATCGAATCTGCTTTTTCACAAATTATATCGAATAGCTATAACATTTAGGATTTTACACCCACGGGCATTGTTGACCAGCAATTATATAGAAGATGACCATAGCGTGGAAATAAAATCAATATCGTTGCGGATTTTACAGTGCAGATGTCAGTATAATCGAAAGATCGATTCGATAGTTATAGCAAATGCTGAAATTAGCATATTTTGATTAGTATATACGTTGCACCAATGACATTTTGTGAATGGGTACATCTTGGGATTCCTCACAATGCCCAATTGAAATATTGTTTGCGTTTAGTCTCACGTTCGATATATATCGAATCTACTTTTTCTTAAAATATGTCGAATTGCTATAGCTTATAGGATTTTACATCCAAGGACATAGTTGACCAGGAAATATAGAGAAGATTTCTATTAACTGGAATTAAAATCTACGGCATTGCGGATATTACAGTGCAGATAGCAGTTTTATCGAAAGATCGATTCGATAATTGTAGCAAATACGCGAATTGGCATAACATGATTAGTATTTACGTTGGACCAATGAAATTTAGTGAAGGGGTACATCTTGGTCTTCCTCACTATGCCCAATGGAAATATGCTTTGCGTGTAGTCTCACGATCTATATATATTGAATATGCTTTTTCTTAAAATATATCGAATCGTTATTACATACAGGATTTTCTATCCACGTACATAGTTGACCAGGAATTTTAGGGTTGATGATCGAAGACTGGAACAGGATTGCGAATTTTCAATACACGTGTCAGTGTACTTGATATTTCGATACGATAATGATAGCAAATATGCCAAAGCTATTTTTTTCAAATTGGAATATCTTGAGAATAACTATTTTTTAGTACCAAAGAAATTTGGGGAATCGTTACAATTTAGTATTTTACACACTGCATTATGGACATATGTTTTGCGAGTGGTACATCTTTACATATTTATCTAAGGAATCTGCGTTTCATTTTCAAGTTTCGCTTATCACAACGCTTTTGGACTTTAAGAGTTGAAAAATAACCACAAAATCATCACTGTCTTGAAATTTTAAAAAACGTATTCCAATTATGTCTCAGTGCTTAACTTAGCCTATTCAAATAATGAACTATCCGTCAAATGAAATCATATTGAAAATAACAAATAATTTTAAAAGTAAACAATTAAGTTCCTTACCCTTTCAAAAACCGGCAGGGAAATTTTTGAATATTTTTAACACTTATGGACACAATGCTCGACAACACGTGACACAACAATGTTCCCACCCTCCTAATTACCCGCTTGAAGAATTCAAGCACCCAATCGACTCGTTAACGTCCCTATTAAAGCTGGAAAGTAATTGATTGATTGTGTGATTGACACAAATTAGCAGCCCAAACTGTGATATGTGTGGGTATATGGAATATTGGACGTAAAAGTAAAAAAAAATTCATCGGGAGAAAAAATCTGAAAACTCAAAAAAGTCGATTAGTTTTCGAGATATATCGAATTGAATTAACATGGGAGCCTTATGGGACTAAAACTTTTTCACTTTTTTAATGTATTTCTAAATATGTGAGGAACATGACATTCCCTTGACATAAACTAGATTTTTTGGTTGATTTTTTGGTGTGGTTGTCATTGCGATGATTTGATATTTAGTATTTTTTATGATTTTTTGAAAGTGCCCCATGCTTTTCTTATGGCACTACGTAAAGAATTTTTTTGACCAACTTGCAATCATTGCAGGACAAATTCCTTGAAACGCAAGGAACTAGATTTTTTGGTTGATTTTTTGGCTATCTTGAAATTTTCATATGTCGAAAGAATTCCGAGGAATAAACGATTTCGACTTTCCATTGTAGAGGTGGTCGAATTTTCAATCTTGGATTTCGGCGTTGAGACATGTGCCATATGAAAATTTGGAATCTCCAAGAAAAACCGTTAGAGGGTTCTCCGAACCCTCACGTTTGAGCTCACTTTCGCCGTATCCCTCTTGGTTAATTAATAATTAAATTCCGAAAAATGTCCTGCAAGCGAAAAATCATTGTCGCCATTTTTTTGTGGAGCATGCAATCTTGAATATCTTAGCAACCGTTTAAGCTAGAGGAATGAAATTTTCAGATAAATAATATTATTAAAATGGTCAACTTTTGCAATGATGACCATTCCGCTCGATCGATTCATGTGCGAGTTATATCGATACCAATCTCCTTGGATACGCTTTAATCGCTAATAACTTTTTTATTAATCAAGTTTTGAACATGAATGTCATACAAAATACGCCTGAAAATGTCATTCATCCGACAAAAGTTAAATCAGGCGAATCGATTGATTAGACTCGAAGTTATGATCGATACAAGGTTGTATTCGATTGAGCCATTTTTTGGGCTTATTTACATAGTTACGGAAATAAAAATTTTAACAATATGTAGGGAAAAAAATGAATTATGCGCACACATAAATTATTTAGATGAATTATGTTTCCTGATGAAGATACATCGATTTGAATTTATATCTTTTTGTATTAGGCCCCCGTAAGAAATACACGCATCCCGTCTGTCTACGTCACCAATATAAGAACATAGGCTAAATTTTGAAAGCGGGGATATTAGAGAAGGCAGGGATAAGGGAGTGACCATAGAAGGGATATCAATAGGATTGCGGATTTTACAGTACAGATGTCAGCAGTGTCTAAAGTACGATTCGATTAGTATAGCAAATACGCAAATTGGCATAACTTGATAAGTGTGTACGTTGGACCAATGAAACTTGGTAAACAGGTACATCTTGGTATTCCTCACGATACTCTATGGTAGTATGTTTTGTATTCAGTCTCACGTTCGATATATATCGAATCTACTTTTTCTTCAAATGTATCGAATTGCTATAACATGTAGGATTTTACATCCAAGGACATAGTTTACTAGGGATTAAATAGTAGATACCCATTGACTGGATTTTAAACCAATAGCCATGCGGATTTTACAGTACAGATGTCAGTATGATCGAAAAATCGATTCGATTATTATAGCAAATACGTAAATGGGCATAACATCCATAGATTTACCGTTGGATCAATGAAATTTGGTGATTGGGTACATATTGGTATTCCTCACGATGCCCAATGAAAATTTGTTTTGTACGTAGTCTCACATTCGATATATATCGAATCTACTTTTTCTTAAAATGTATCGAATTGCTATAACATGTAGGATTTTACATCCAAGGACATAGTTGACTAAGGATTAAATAGTAGATACCCATAGACTGAAAATTAAACCAATGGGATTGCGGACTTTACCGTACAGATGTCAGTATGATCGAAAAATCGATTCGATTATTATAGCATATACACAAATTGGTATAACTTGAAAAGTATACCCGTTGGACCAATGAAATTTGTCGAATGTGCACATCTTGGTAATCCTCACACTGCCCAACAGAAATATGCTTTGTATGTTGTCTAACGTGCGATATATATCGAATATGCTTTTTCTTCAAATATATCGAACCGCTATAACATATAGGATTTTACATCCAAGGGCATAGTTGGCCAGGTATTGTATAGTAGACACACAGACTGAAAATTAAACCAATAGCCATGCGGATTTTACAGTACAGATGGCAGTGTAATCGCAAGATCGATTCGATTATTCTATCAAATACGCAAATTTGCAAAACTTGATTAGTTTATACGTTGGACCAATGAAATTTGGCAAATGGGTACATCTTGGTATTCCTCACAATGCCCAAATGAAACATATTTTGTGTATAGTCTCACGTTCGGTATTAATCGAATCTTCTTTTTCTTAAAATATATCGTATTGAAATAACATATAGGATTTTACATCCAAGGACATAGTTGACCAATATAATTATGTGGAAGATAGCCATAGACTGTAAGTTAAATCAATAGCATTGCGGATTCAACAATACAAATGCCAGTATAATCGAAGAATGGATTCGATTGTTATAACAAATACATAACATTGGCACAAGTTGAATAGTGTATCCGTTGGACCAATTAAATTTGGTGCTTGGTACATCTTGGTATTCCTCACAATTCCCAAAGGTAATATGTTTTGCATGTAGTCTCACGATTGATGCATATCGAATATGCTTTTTCTTAAAATATATCGAATCGTTATAACATAGGATTTTGAATGCACGTACATAGTCGACCAGGAATTTTAGTGTTGATGATCAAAGATTGGAAGGTAAATCAATCGGATTGCGTATTTTCAATGCACGTGTCAGTATACTTGATAATTCGATACGATTATGATATCAAATATGCCAAATCTTTTTTGCAAAATGGAATATCTTGAGAATAACTATTTTTTAAGACCAAAGAAATTAGAGGAATCGTTACAATTCAGTATTTTACAAACTGCATTATGGATATTCGTTTTGCAAGTGGAATATCTTTATATATTTATCTAAAGAATCTGGGTTGTATTTTCAAGAGTGGCTTATCACAATGCTTATGGACTTTAAGAGTTGAAAAATAACCACAAAATCATCACTGTCTTGAAATTTTAAAAACCTTATTCCAATTATGTCTCAGTGCTAAACTTAGCCTATTCAAATAATGAACTATCCGTCAAATGAAATCATATTGAAAATAACAAATAATTTAAAAAAAAAACAATTAAGTTCCTTACCCTTTCAAAAACCGGCAGGGAAATTTTTGAATATTTTTAACACTTATGGACACAATGCTCGACAACACGTGACACAACAATGTTCCCACCCTCCTAATTACCCGCTTGAAGAATTCAAGCACCCAATCGACTCGTTGGATATATTAAAGCTGCAAATTCATTGATGACTTATTCATTGACACAAATTCACAGCCCAAACTGCCGGGTCGATCGAGTTGAAATTTTCGGTGGTAAAATTAAAAAAAAATTCATCGGGAGAAAAAATCTCAAAATTCAAAAAAGTTGGATACTTTTCGATATATATCGAGTTGAATTAACATGGCAGCCTTATGGGACTAAAACTATTTCGTTAATATCGTCGTAAATAAGTGTCTCAGGGCAATCGTCTCTTCTTGACGCAGACAAGATTTTTTGGTCGATTTTTCGATACCTTAGATTTTCGTCGATCTCTTTCGATCATTGTCGAAATAATTTTTAAAAATCGACAATGCTTTTCTTATGGACCAACTTTGGAATTTATTTTGACCAACTTGCAAAAGTAGTTGGACGTTCGCCGCCTAATACATTGTTTCTAATTTTTAGCCTGATTTTTTGGCTATCTCGGAATTTTCGTTTTTCGAATAGATTCCGAGTTATTAGCATTATCGAAATAACATTGTCGAGATAGAACGATCGATAAATATCGATTTGAGAGCTGGCGCTTCAAAATTAGGCTATTCAGCTCAAAAAAGCATGCCTACAAACGTACCTCCGGTACGTCCAGGTTTTCATTTTTAGTTAGATTTCGTAATATTTAACGAGTTATTTCATTCCGAAATTTTCCCAAATTATTTTCTTGAGCCCGCGGCAATCGCCGCCATTCCTCCCCGCCAAACGGGCGGTGGTCGGTCTCTGGAAGAAATACACGCATTTCCCTATCCCATTCATGTATTAGGCGGGTGAAATTTGCGGAGGGCTGACAGGACTATACCCAGTAAAGCCTCACGGCATAACTTTTTAAAGTATTGATTTTTTCATTACGAAACCAGTATCGCATAGGCGACACTCATTTGTTATGTATACGGATTTTGCATTGACATGGGCCCATGCATTAGAAGGTGACTTTGCTGCTATGGTGAAACGGAAATGCGCATAACTTCCAAAGTATTTCACCTATGCCTATGAAATTTGGCGAAACGGTACATCATTGTATTGTGCATTTTACCATATAAAATGTAGTCCAGTACTGGTCATTACTTTCGTTATATATCGAAACTACGTTTTCTTGGATTTTATCGAAAGCTAATAACTTATTGGAATACTCATTTCCGGGGATAGATGTGCCGGCATAACATGTGAACCGACCAACCAATGAAAAAAAAAAAACAAATGACATGCGTATCCGAGAACCTATGACAGTATAATCGAATTATTCGATTCGATTATTTTAACTAATATGAATAATGAGATAACTTGACAAGTTTTTGTGGTAGATGAATGAAACTTGGTAAATTGGTACATATTGGTATTCCTCATAATGGAATGTGGAAATATGTTTTGCATGTAGTCCCATATTCGATATATATCGAATCTGCGTTTTCTTAAAATATATCGAATTGCTATAACACATACGATTCGGCATCCACGGGCATATGTGCGATAATAAGAGATATTAGATGACCAAAGAATGAATTTAAAATCAAAAGCTATGAGCATTTTGCCGTACAGATGTCAGTGTAATCGAATGTTCGATTCGATTATAATAAGAAATAGGAATATGGACATAACTTGAGTAGTATTTCACGTAGATGAATGAAATTTGGTAAATGGGTAGATATTGGTATTTGGCATAATGCACAGGGGATATACGTTTTGTATGTCGTCTCACATTCGATATATATCGAATCTGCGTTTTCTTAAAATATATCGAATTGCTATACTGCGTACAAATTAAGCATCCACGGACATAGTTGTGATGGTAGTAGATTGTGGATGACCATAGAATGATTTCCAAATTATTGCCATGAGAGTTTTACCATACAGATGTCAGTATAATCGAAGTTCAATTCGATTATTATATTGAATACGAATATTGACATAACTTGAGAAATACTTGAGGAAGATGAATGAATTTTGGTAAATGGGTACATATTAGTAATTCACATAACGCACAGGGGAAATACGCTTTGTATGTCGTCTCACATTCGATATATATCGAATCCGCTTTTCATTAAAATGTATCGAATTGCTATATCACATAATATTTAGTATCCACGGGCAAAGTTGAGAAGGTCATGTACAGTTGATGAAAAGAAGGAATGAAAATGTATAATATGATGAAAGTATGAATAGATTTGCTTTTTTCTCAGTACAGATGTCACTTAATTCATTAGTTCGAATCGATTATGGTAGCAAATATTAAAATTGACATATTTCCTTAATTATTTCAGTTAGAGGTATGAAATTTCAGGTGTGAATACATATTAGTATTTCACTTACTGTTGAATAGAAATAAATGAAGATAATTGGCTTACTTTAAATTTATATCAAATAATTGTTTTCATGAAATATATCGTATAACTTTAACTTGGTGTGATGGAATTTTCTAAGTTTTTACTAACTTATGGACCCCGGACTAGGCTACTTCTGAAACTACTCTACCTCCATACCCTTCACTAACACGCTTGAAGAATTCAAGCATTATATACTCGTTACATATTTAAAGCTGGAAAGTAATTCATTGATTGGGTGATTGACACAAATTAGTAGCCCAAACTGTGATATTTGTGGGTATATGGAATATTGGACGTAAAAGTAAAAAAAAATTCATCGGGAGGAAAAATCTGAAAAGTTGAAAAAGTCGATTAGTTTTCGAGATATATCGACTTGAATTAACATGGGAGCCTTATGGGACTACAACTTTTTCGCTTAAATTTTGTACTTTTAAACGTCCGAGGAATATGATATTCAATGGACATGGACTAGATTTTTTGGTCGATTTTTTGGTGTGGTTTTTATAGCGACGAATTGATATTTAGTATTTTTTATTACTGTTTGAATGCTCTCAATGCTTTTCTTATGGGAAAACTTTGGGAATTTTTTTGACCAACTTGCAATAATCGTAGGAAAATTTCCTTTGCCAAAAAGTTAGATAATTCTTTGGTTAATTTTTTGGCTATCTTAAAATTTTCGTACGTCGATACAATTCCGAGGAATAAACGATTTCGATTTAACATTGTCGTGATGGGCGAATTTTCAAACTCGGATTTCAGCCTTGAGACATGTGCCATATGAAAATTTGGACTCTTTAGGAAAAACCGTTAGAGGGTTCTCCGAACCCTCACGTTTGAGCTCACTTTCTCCGTATCCCTCTTGGGTTATTCATAATTAAATTCCGAAAAATGTCCTGCACGCGAAAAATCATTGTCGCCATTTTTTTGTGGAGCATGCAATCTTGAATATCTTAGCAACCGTTTAAGCTAGAGAAATGAAATTTTCAGAGTAATACTTTTATCAAAATGGTCAACTTTTGCAATGATGACCATTTCGCTCGGTCGATTCATGTGCGAGTTATATCGATACCAATCTCCTTGGTTACGCTTAAATCGCTAATAACTTTTTTCTAAATCAAGGCATGAATGTGAAAGTCATATATAATACTACTGTTAATGTCTTATCTTCGACAAAAGTTAAATCAAGCGAATCGAGCGATTACAGTCGAAGTTATGATCGATAAAAGGTTGCATTCGATTGAGCCATTTTTCAGACCTATTTACATAGTTACGGGGATAAAAATTATAAAAATATGTAAGGGAAGAAATGAATTATGCGTACACATAAATTATTTAGATGAGTATTGTTTCCTAACGAAGATATATCAATATGAATTTATATCTTTTTGTATTAGGTCCCCGTAAGAAATACACGCATCGCCCTATATACGTCACCAATATAAGAACATAGGCGAAATTTTGAAAGCGGGGATAGTAGAGAAGAGAGGGATAAGGGTATGGCCATCGCATGGAGGGGTTATCAATAGGATGCGAATTTTTCAATACAGGTGGCAGTATAGTCGAATGTACGATTCGATTTTTATAGCAAATACGGAAATTGGCATAAAATGATAAGTGTATACGTTGGACCAATGAAATTTAGTGAATTGGTACATCATGGTATTCCTCACAATGCGCAATGGAAACATGTTTTGTATATAGTCTCACGCTCGATATATATCGAATTTACCTTTTCTTAAAATATATCAAATTGCTATAGCATATAGGATTTTACATCTAAGGACATAGTAGACCAGGAAATATATAGTAGATACCCATAGACCAGAAATTAAACCAATAGCATTGCGGATTTTACAGTACAGATGTCAGTATGATCGAAAAATCGATTCGATTATTATAGCAAATATGTTAATTGGCATAACTTCAATAGTATTTCCGTTTGACCAATGAAATTTTGTGAATGGGTACATCTTTGTATTCCTCACAATGCCCAATGAAAATATGTTTTGCATGTAGTCTCACATTCGATATATATCGAATCTGCTTTTTCACAATTTATATCGAATAGCTATAACATATAGGGATTTACACTCACGGGCATTGTTGACCAGGAATTATATAGTAGATGACCATAGACTGGATATAAAAAAAATGTCATTGCGAATTTTACATTACAGATGTCAGTATAATCGAAAGATCGGATAGATTATTTTAGCAAATACGCAAATTGGCATAACTGGATTAGTAAATACGTTGGACCAATGAAAATTGGTGAATGGGTACATCTTCGTATTCCTCACATTGCCAAATGGAAATATTGTTTATGTTTAGTCTCACGTTCGATATATATCGAATCTACTTTTTCTTAAAATATATCGAATTGCTATAACATATAGGATTTTACTCCCACGGGCATTGTTGACCAGCAATTATATAGAAGATGACCATAGACTGGATATTAAAAAAATGTCATTGCGGATTTTACATTACAGATGTCAGTATAATCGAAAGATCGAATCGATTATTTTAGCAAATACGCAAATTGGCATAAGTGGATTAGTAAATACGTTGGACCAATGAAAATTGGTGAATGGGTACATCTTGGTATTCCTCACATTGCCCCATGGAAATATGTTTTGCATGTAGTCTCACGTTCGATACATATCGAATCTGCTTTTTCACAAATTATACCGAATAGCTATAACATTTAGGATTTTACACCCACGGGCATTGTTGACCAGCAATTATATAGAAGATGACCATATCGTGGAAATAAAATCGATATATTTGCGGATTTTACAGTACAGATGTCAGTATAATCGAAAGATCGATTCGATAGTTATAGCAAATGCTGAAATTAGCATATTTTGATTAGTATATACGTTGCACCAATGAAATTTTGTGAATGGGTACATCTTGGGATTCCTCACAATGCCCAATTGAAATATTGTTTATGTTTAGTCTCACGTTCGATATATATCGAATCTACTTTTTCTTAAAATATATCGAATTGCTATAACATATAGGATTTTACATCCAAGGGCATAGTTGACCAGGAAATATAGAGAAGATTTCTATTAACTGGAATTAAAATCCACGGCATTGCGGATATTACAGTGCAGATTGCAGTTTTATCGAAAGATCGATTCCATAATTGTAGCAAATACGCGAATTGGCATAACATGATTAGTATTTACGTTGGACCAATGACACTTGGTAAATGGGTACATCTTGGTATTCCTCACAATGCCCAATTGAAATATTTTTTGTTTATAGTCTCACGTTCGATATAAATCGAATCTACTTTTTCTTAAAATATATCGAATTGCTATTACATGTAGGATTTTACATCCAAGGACATAGTTGACCAGGAATTATGTAGTAGATACCCATACACTGGAAGTTAAACCAATAGCATCGCGGATTTAACAGTACAGATGTCAGTATAATTGAAAAATCGATTTGATTATTTTAGCAAATATTTAAATTGGCATAACTTGATTATTGTATCCGTTTGACCAATGAAATTTGGTGAATGGGTACATCTTGGTCTTCCTCACAATGCCCAATGGAAATATGCTTTGCGTGTAGTCTCACGATCTATATATATTGAATATGCTTTTTCTTAAAATATATCGAATCGTTATTACATACAGGATTTTCTATCCACGTACATAGTTGACCAGGAAATTTAGGGTTGATAATCGAAGACGGGAACAGGATTGCGAATTTTCAAAACAGTATACTTGATAATTCGATACGATAATGATAGCAAATATGCCAAAGCTATTTTTTTTCAAATTGGAATATCTTGAGAATAACTATTTTTTAGTACCAAAGAAATTTGGGGAATCGTTACAATTTAGTATTTTACACACTGCATTATGGACATATGTTTTGCGAGTGGTATATCTTTATATATTTATCTAACGTATCTGCGTTTCATTTTTAAGTTTCGCTTATCACAACGCTTTTGGACTTTAAGAGTTGAAAAATAACCACAAAATCATCACTGTCTTGAAATTTTAAAAACCTTATTCCAATTATGTCTCAATGCTAAACTTAGCCTATTCAAATAATGAACTATCCGTCAAATGAAATCATATTGAAAATAACAAATAATTTTAAAAGTAAACAATTAAGTTCCTTACCCTTTCAAAAACCGGCAGGGAAATTTTTGAATATTTTTAACACTTATGGACACAATGCTCGACAACACGTGACACAACAATGTTCCCACCCTCCTAATTACCCGCTTGAAGAATTCAAGCACCCAATCGACTCGTTTACATATATAATAGCTGCAATTTGACTGATCACTGACTGATTGATACAAATTCACAGCCCAAACTGCCGAATCGATCGAGATGAAATTTTTGGTGGTAAAACTAAAAAAAAATTCATCGGGAGGAAAAATCTCAAAATTCCGAAAAGTGCGATACTTTTCGATATATATCGAGTTGAATTAACATGGCAGCCTTATGGGACTAAAACTATTTCCATAATTACGACTAAACTTGGCGTCTCAGGGTAATCGTCTCCCATTGACGTAAACAAGATTTTTTGGTCGATTTTTTGGTACCTTCGTTTTTCGTCGAACTCTTTCGATCACTGTCGAAATAATTTTTGAAAATCGACAATGCTTTTCTTATGGACCAACTTTGGAATTTTTTTTGACCCACTTGCAAAAGTAGTTGGACGTTCACCGCCTAATACATTGTTTCTAATTTTTAGCCTGATTTTTCGGCTATCTCGGAATTTTCGTTTGCCGGATAGATTCCGAGTTATAAGCATTATCGAAATAACATTATCGAGATAGGACGATCGATAAATATCGATTTGAGAGCTGGCGCTTCAAAATTAGGCTATTCAGCTCAAAAAAGCATGCCTACAAACGTACCTTCGGTACGTCCAGGTTTTCATTTTTATTTAGATTTCGTAATATTTAACGAAATATTTCATTCCGAATTTTTCCCAAATTATTTTTTTGAGCCCGCGGCAATCGCCGCCATTCCTCTCCGCCAAACGGGCGGTGGTCGGTGCCCGTAAGATATACACGCATTTCCCTATCTCATACGTGCATGTATACGGATGAAATTTGGAGAGGGCTAACATGGTTATGATCCCAGTAAAGCCTCACCGCCTAACTTTTTTGAGTATTGATTTTTTCATTACGTATTCGGTATCGCATATGCAACAGTCATTTGTTATATATACGGATTTCCCATTGACATCGGCCAAAGGCTTAGAAGGTGAATTTACTGCAATGGTGTAATGGAAAAGAGCATAACTACCGAAGTATTCCACCTAGGCCTATGAAATTTGGAAGATAGGTACATCATTGTATTGTAATTATGACCATATAAAATTAAGTCCAATAATGGCCATCACTTTCGATATATATCGAACCTACTTTTTCTTTAATTCTATCGAATGTTAATAACTTATTGGAATACTCATCTACGAAGGAAATTAGTGCCGGCATTACATGTAAAAACGACCAACCAATTGAAAAAAAAACAGATGACATGGATATTTCAGAGTACCGGTGTCAGCAATATCGAATTTTCGATTCGATTATTATAACTAAAATGAATATTGAGATAACTTTTTAAGTATTTGCGATAGATGAATGAAATTTGGTAAATTGGTACATATTGGTATTGCTCATAATTCAATGGGGAAATTTGTTTTGTATGTAGTCCCATATTCGATATATATCGAATCTGCGTTTTCTTAAAATATATCGAATTCCTATAACACATACGATTCGGCATCGACGGGCATATGTGCGATGGTAATAGATAGTGGATGACCATAGAATGATTTTCGAATCAATAGCTATGAGCATTTTGCCGTACAGAGTTCAGTGTTATCGAACGTTCGATTCGATTATAATAAGAAATAGGAATATTGACATATCTTGGGAAGTATTTGAGGTAGATGAATGAAATTTGGGAAATGGGTAGATATTGGAATTTGGCATCATGCACAGGGGATATTCGTTTTGCATTTTGTCCCGCATTCGATATATATCGAATCCGTGTTTTCTTAAAATATATCGAATTGCTATAACACATACGATTTGGCATCCACGGGCATATATGCGATGGTAATAGATAATGGATGACCATAGATTGAATTTCGAATCAATAGCTTTGAGCATTTTGCCGCACATATGTCAGTGTAATCGAACGTTCGATTCGATTATAATAAGAAATAGGAATATTGACATAACTTGAGAAGTGTTTGAGGTAGATGAATGAAATTTGGTAAATGGGTACATATTGGTATTTGGCATAATGAACAGGGAATATACGTTTTGTATGTCGTCTCACAATCGATATATATCGACCCTGCGTTTTCTTCAAATGTATCGAATTGCTATACTACGTAAAAATTAAGCATCCACGGGCATAGTTGTGATTGAAATAGATAGTGGATCACCATAGAATGAAATTCGAAGAAATAAATATGAGAATTTTACCATACAGATGTCATTATAATCGAAGTTCGATTCGATTATTATATGAAATACGAATATTGACATAACTTGAGAATTATTTGAGATACATGAATGAAATTTGGTGAATGGGTACATATTGGTATTCCTCATAACGCACAGGGGAAATATATTTTGTATGTCGTCTCACATTCGATATATATCGAATCCGCTTTTCATTAAAATATATCGAATTGCTATATCACATAGTATTTAGCATCCACGGGCATAGTTGTGATGGTAATAGATATTTGATGACCATAGAACGCAACTTTAATCAATAGCAATGAGTATTTCACTGTACCGATGTCAGTATAATCGATAGTTCGATTCGATTAATATCGCAAATACGAATATTGATATAACTTGATAAGTATTTCAGGTAGATCATAGAAATTTGGTAAATGGGTACATATTGGTATTTCTCATTATGCCAAGGGGAAATACGTTTTGTATGTAGCCTCACATTTGATATATATCGAATCTTCGTTTCCTTAAAATGTATCGATTTGCTATATCACGTAAGTTTTGGCATCCACGGGCATAGTTGAGAAGGTGAGAGATAGTGGATGACCATAGAATGAATATTAATCAATATCTCTGAGCATTTTACTTTACGTATGTAAGTATATTCGAAATATCGATTCGATTATTATAACAAATACGAATATTGACATAACTTGAAAAGTATTTGAGGTAGATGAATGAAATTTGGTAAATGAGTAAATATTGGTATTCTTCAAAATGCACATAGGACATATGTTTTGTAATTAGTCTCTCATTCGATATATATCGAAAATGCGATTATTTAAGGTGTATCACATTGCTTTACAACATAATATTTTGTATCCACGGGCATATTCGAGAAGGTTTATAGATAATGGATGAATAGAATGAATTTGTATGGATATTTTGATGAAAGTATGAATAGATTTGTGTATTTTTCAATACAGATGTCCCTTTATTCATAAGTTCGATTCGATTATTGTAGCAAATATGCAAATTGACATATCATTATAACTATTTCAGTTAGAGGTATGAAATTTCGTGTGTGAGTACATATTAGTATTCCACTTGCTGTCAAATAGAAACTAATGAAGACTATGGGCTAAGTTCCCACTAATATCAAATATGAGTTTTCATAAAATTAATCGACTGGCTTTACCTTTGACATGGTGAATTTCTCATACTTTTCAACAACTTATGGACCCAGGACCAGGCCACCATTCACACCACCATATCTCCTTACCCACCACGACACGCTTGAAGAATTCAAGCATTAAATACTCGTTGGATATATAATAGCTGCATTCGGATTAACCATTGACTCATTGATACAAATTCACAGCCCAAACTGCCGGCCCGATCGAGATGAAATTTTCGGTGGTGAAACTAAAAAAAAATTCATCGGGAGGAAAAATCTCAAAATTCGAAAAAATGCGATACATTTCGATATATATCGACTTGAATTAACATGGCAGCCTTATGGGACTAAAACTATTTCCTTAATTATGCCATAACTAGGCGTCTTGGGGTATTCGTCTCCCACTGACGTAAACTAGATTTTTTGGACGATTTTTTGGTACCTTCGTTATTCGTCGAACTCTTTCGATCACTGTCGAAATAATTTTTGAAAATCGACAATGCTTTTCTTATGGACCAACTTTGGAATTTTTTTTGACCCACTTGCAAAAGTAGTAGGACCGTCGCCGCCTAATACAATTTATCTAATTTTTTACCTGATTTTTTGGCTATCTCGGAATTTTCGTATGTCGAATATATTCCGAGTTATTAGCATTATCGAAATAACATTGCCGAGATAGGACGATCGATAAATATCGATTTGAGAGCTGGCGCTTCAAAATTAGGCTATTCAGCTCAAAAAAGCATGCCTACAAACGTACCTTCGGTACGTCCAGGTTTTCATTTTTATTTAGATTTCGTAATATTTAACGAGTTATTTCATTCCGAATTTTTCCCAAATTATTTTCTTGAGCCCGCGGCAATCGCCGCCATTCCTCTCCGCCAAACGGGCGGTGGTCGGTCTCCGGAAGAATTACATGCATTTCCCTATCCCATTAATGTATTTAGACGGGTGAAATTCGCGGAGGGCTAACATAGGTCTATACCCAGTAAAGCCTCACTGCATAACTTTTTAAATTATTGATTTTTTCATTACGTATTCGGTATCGCATATGCAACAGTCATTTGTTATATATATACGGATTTCCCGTTGACATTGGCCATACGCTTAGAAGGTGAATTTACTGCAATGGTGTAATGGAAAAGAGCATAACTTCCAAAGTATTTCACCTAGGCCTATGAAATTTGGCAGGTAGGTACATCATTGTATTTTTATTATGACTATATAAAATTTAGTCCAATTAATGGCCATAATTTTCGATATATATCGAACCTACGTTTTCTTAAATTCTATCGAATGTTAATAACTTATTGGAATACTCATCTCCGGGAGAAAGTTGTGCCGGTTTACATGTAAAAACGACCAATCAATTGAAAAAAAACAGATGACATGGATATTTCAGAGAGCCGGTGTCAGTATAATCGAATCTTCGATTCGATTATTATAACTAAAATGAATATTGAGATAACTTTATAAGTATTTGCGGTAGATGAATGAAATTTGGTAAATTGGTACTATTTGGTATTGCTCATAATTCAATGGGGAAATTTGTTTTGTATGTAGTCCCATATTCGATATATATCGAATCTGCGTTTTCTTAAAATATATCGAATTGCTATAACACATACGATTTGGCATCCACGGGCATATGTGCGATGGTAATAGATAGTGGATGACCATAGAATGATTTTCGAATCAATAGCTATGAGCATTTTGCCGTACAGATTTCCGTGTTATCGAACGTTCGATTCGATTATAATAAGAAATAGGAATATTGACATAACTTGGGAAGTATTTGAGGTAGATGAATGAAATTTGGTAAATGGGTAGATATTGGTATTTGGCATCATGCACAGGGGATATACGTTTTGTATTTAGTTTCACATTCGATATATATCGAATCTGCGTTTTCTTAAAATATATCGAATTGCTATAATACATACGATTTGACATCCACGGGCATATGCGCGATGGTAATAGATAATGCATGACCATAGATTGAATTTCGAATCAATAGCTTTGAGCATTTTGCCGCACATATGTCAGTGTAATCGAACGTTCGATTCGATTATAATAAGAAATAGGAATATTGACATAACATGAGAAGTGTTTGAGGTAGATGAATGAAATTTGGTAAATGGATACATATTGGTATTTGTCATAATGAACAGGGGATATACGTTTTGTATGTCGTCTCACATTCGATATATATCGAACCTGCGTTTTCTTCAAATGCATCGAATTGCTATACTACGTAAAAATTAAGCATCCACGGGCATAGTTGTGATTGTAATAGATAGTGGATCACCATAGAATGAAATTCGAAGAAATAAATATGAGAATTTTACCATACAGATGTCATTATAATCGAAGTTCGATTCGATTATTATATGAAATACGAATATTGACATAACTTGAGAATTATTTGAGATACATGAATGAAATTTGGTGAATGGGTACATATTGGTATTCCTCATAACGCACAGGGGAAATACGTTTTGTATGTCGTCTCACATTCGATATAAATCGAATCCGCTTTTCATTAAAATATATCGAATTGCTATATCACATAGTATTTAGCATCCACGGGCATAGTTGTAATGGTAATAGATATTTGATGACCATAGAACGCAACTTCAATCAATAGCAATGAGTATTTCACTGTACCGATGTCAGTATAATCGTAAGTTCGATTCGATTATTACGGCAAATACGTTAATTGATATAACTTGATAAGTATTTCAGGTAGATCAAAGAAATTTGGTACATGGGTACATATTGGTATTCTTCTTAATCCAATAGTGAAATATGTTTTGTATGTAGTCTAACATTCGATATATATCGAATCTGCGTTTCCTAAAAATGTATCGATTTGCTATACCACGTAGGTTTTTGCATCCACGGGCATAGTTGAGAAGGTGAGAGATAGTGGATGACCATAGAATGAATATTAATCAATATCTATGAGCATTTTCCATTATATATGTAAGTTTTTTCGAAATATCGATTCGATTACTATAACAAATACGAATATTGACATAACTTGAAAAGTATTTGAAGTAGATGAATGAAATTTTGTAAATGAGTAAATATTGGTATTCCTCATAATGCAATTAGGAATGATGTTTTGTATTTAGTCTCTCATTCGATATATATCGAATCTGCGATTACCTAAAATGTATCAAATTGCTTTATATCATAATATTTAGTATCCAAGGGCATATTTGAGAAGGATTATAGATAATGGATGAATGTGATGAATCCGTATGGATATAATGATGAAAGTTTGAATAGATTTGCGTATTTTTCAACACAGATGTCGCATTAAGCATAGGTTCGATTCGATTATTGTAGCAAATATGCAAATTGACATATCTTCATAACTTTTTCAGTTAGAGGTATGAAATTTCGTGTGTGAGTACATATTAGCATTCCACTTGCTGTCAAATAGAAAATAATGAAGACAATGGGCTAAGTTACAATTAATATCAAATAAGAGTTTTAATAAAATTAATCGAACGGCTTTACCTTTGACATGGTGAATTTTTCGAACTTTTCAACAACTTATGGACCCAAGACCAAACTACTTAGGACACAACGATACACACTATACCCACCACGACACGCTTGAAGAATTCAAGCATTATATACTCGTTAGATATATAAAAGCTGCAGATTGATTGTTGACTTATTGATTGATACAAATTCACAGCCTTAACTACCGGGCCGATCGAGATTAAATTTTCGGTGGTAAAATTAAAAAAAAATTCATCGGGAGGAAAAATCTCAAAATTGGAAAAAGTGCGATACTTTTCGATATATATCGAGTTGAATTAACATGGCAGCCTTATGGGACTAAAACGTTTTCCTTAATATCATCATGAATAACAGTTTTAGAGAGATCACCTCCCACTGACGTAAACTAGATTTTTTGGTCGATTTGTTGAAAACTTAGTTTTTCGTCGATCTCTTTCGATCACTGTCGAAATAATTTTTGAAAATCGACAATGCTTTTCTTATGGGCAAACTATGGAATTTTTTTTGACCCACTTGCAAAAGTAGTTGGACGTTCGCTGCCTAATACATTGTTTCTAATTTTTAGCCTGATTTTTCGGCTATCTCGGAATTTTCGTATATCGGTAACATTTCGAGTTATTAGCATTATCGAAATAACATTGTCGAGATAGGACGATCGATAAATATCGATTTGAGAGCTGGCGCTTCAAAATTAGGCTATTCAGCTCAAAAAAGCATGCCTACAAACGTACCTTCGGTACGTCCAGGTTTTCATTTTTATTTAGATTTCGTAATATTTAACGAGTTATTTCATTCCGAATTTTTCCCAAATTATTTTTTTAGCCCGCGGAAATCGCCGCCATTCCTCCCCGCCAAACGGGCGGTGGTCGGTCTCCGGAAGAAATACACGAATTTCCCTATCCCATTCATGTATTTAGACGGGTGAAATTTGCGGAGGGCTGACAGGACTATACCCAGTAAAGCCTCACGGCATAACTTTTTTGAGTATTGATTTTTTCATTACGTATTCGGTATCGCATATGCAACAGTCATTTGTTATATATACGGATTTCCCATTGACATTGGCCATAGGCTTAGAAGGTGAATTTACTGCAATGGTGTAACGGAAAAGAGCATAACTTCCAAAGTATTTCACCTAGGCCAATGAAATTTGGCGAATAGGTACATCATTGTACTATTATTATGACCATATAAAATTTAGTCCAATAATGTCCATAACTTTCGATATATATCGAACCTACGTTTTCTTTAATTCTATCGAATGTTAATAACTATTTGAAATACATATCTTGAGAGTTACTTATGCCGGCATAACATGTGAAACGACCAACCAATGAAAAAAAAACAAATGACATGCGTATTTCCGAGAACCTATGTCAGTATAATCGAATTTTCGATTCGATTATTTTAACTAAAATGAATATTGAGATAACTTGATAAGTATTTGAGGTAGATGAATGAAATTTGGTAAATTGGTACATATTAGTATTCCTCATAATGCAATGGGGAAATATGTTTTGCATGTAGTCCCATATTCGATATATATCGAATCTGCTTTTTCTGAAAATATATCGAATTGCTATAACACATACGATTCGGCATCCACGGGCATATGTGCAATGGTAATAGTTAGTGGATGACCATAGAATGATTTTCGAATCAATAGCTATGAGCATTTTGCCGTACATATTGCAGTGTTATCGAACGTTCGATTCGATTATAATAAGAAGTAGGAATATTGACATAACTTGGGAAGTATTTGAGGTAGATGATTGAAATTTGGTAAATGGGTAGATATTGGTATTTGGCATCATGCACAGGGGATATACGTTTTGTATTTTGTCTCACATTCGATATATATCGAATCTGCGTTTTCTTAAAATATATCGAATTGCTATACTACGTAAAAATTAAGCATCCACGGGCATAGTTGTGATTGAAATAGATAGTAGATCACCATAGAATGAAATTCAAAGAAATAAATATGAGAATTTTACCATACAGATGTCATTATAATCGAAGTTCGATTCGATTATTATATGAAATACGAATATTGACATAACTTGAGAATTATTTGAGATACATGAATGAAATTTGGTGAATGGGTACATATTGGTATTCCTCATAACGCACAGTGGAAATACGTTTTGTATGTCGTCTCACATTCGATATATATCGAATCCGCTTTTCATTAAAATAGATCGAATTGCTATATCACATAGTATTTAGCATCCACGGTTATAGCTGTGATGGTAATAGATATTTGATGACCATAGAACGCAACTTTAATCAATAGCAATGAGTATTTCACTGTACCAATGTCAGTATTATCGTAAGATCGATTTGATTATTACGGCAAATACGTTAATTGATATAACTTGATAAGTATTTCAGGTAGATCAAAGAAATTTGGTAAATGGATACATATTGGTATTTCTCATTATGCCAAGGGGAAATACGTTTTGTATGTAGCCTCACATTCGATATATATCGAATCTTCGTTTCCTTAAAATGTATCGATTTGCTATACCACGTAGGTTTTGGCATCCACGGGCATAGTTGAGAAGGTGAGAGATAGTGGATGACCATAGAATGAATATTAATCAATATCTCCGAGGAATTTACTTTATGTATGTAAGTATATTCGAAATATCGATTCGATTATTATAACAAATACGAATATTGACATAACTTGATAAGTATTTGAGGTAGATGAATGAAATTTGGTAAATGAGTAAATATTGGTATTCTTCAAAATGCACATAGGACATATGTTTTGTATTTAGTCTCTCATTCGATATATATCGAAAATGCGATTACTTAAGGTGTATCACATTGCTTTACAACATAATATTTTGTATCCACGGGCATATTCGAGAAGGTTTATAGATAATGGATGAATAGAATGAATTTGTATGGATATTTTGATGAAAGTATGAATAGATTTGTGTATTTTTCAATACAGATGTCACTTTATTCATAAGTTCGATTCGATTATTGTAGCAAATATGCAAATTGACATATCTTAATAACTATTTCAGTTAGAGGTATGAAATTTCGTGTGTGAGTACATTTTAGTATTCCACTTACTGTCAAATAGAATTTAATGAAGGCAATGGGCTAAGTTCAACTAATATCAAATATGAGTTTTCATAAAATTAATCGAATGGCTTTACCTTTTATATGGTGAATTTTTCGAACTTTTTACCAACTTATGGACCCAGGACCAGGCCACCATTCACACCACCATATCTCCTTACCCACCACGACACGCTTGATATATTCAAGCGCATATCGACTCGTTGGATATATTAAAGCTGCAAATTCATTGATGACTTATTCATTGACACAAATTCACAGCCCAAACTGCCGGGTCGATCGAGTTGAAATTTTCGGTGGTAAAATTAAAAAAAAATTCATCGGGAGAAAAAATCTCAAAATTCAAAAAAGTTGGATACTTTTCGATATATATCGAGTTGAATTAACATGGCAGCCTTATGGGACTAAAACTATTTCGTTAATATCGTCGTAAATAAGTGTCTCAGGGCAATCGTCTCTTCTTGACGCAGACAAGATTTTTTGGTCGATTTTTCGATACCTTAGATTTTCGTCGATCTCTTTCGATCATTGTCGAAATAATTTTTAAAAATCGACAATGCTTTTCTTATGGACCAACTTTGGAATTTATTTTGACCAACTTGCAAAAGTAGTTGGACGTTCGCCGCCTAATACATTGTTTCTAATTTTTAGCCTGATTTTTTGGCTATCTCGGAATTTTCGTTTTTCGAATAGATTCCGAGTTATTAGCATTATCGAAATAACATTGTCGAGATAGAACGATCGATAAATATCGATTTGAGAGCTGGCGCTTCAAAATTAGGCTATTCAGCTCAAAAAAGCATGCCTACAAACGTACCTCCGGTACGTCCAGGTTTTCATTTTTAGTTAGATTTCGTAATATTTAACGAGTTATTTCATTCCGAAATTTTCCCAAATTATTTTCTTGAGCCCGCGGCAATCGCCGCCATTCCTCCCCGCCAAACGGGCGGTGGTCGGTCTCTGGAAGAAATACACGCATTTCCCTATCCCATTCATGTATTAGGCGGGTGAAATTTGCGGAGGGCTGACAGGACTATACCCAGTAAAGCCTCACGGCATAACTTTTTAAAGTATTGATTTTTTCATTACGAAACCAGTATCGCATAGGCGACACTCATTTGTTATGTATACGGATTTTGCATTGACATGGGCCCATGCATTAGAAGGTGACTTTGCTGCTATGGTGAAACGGAAATGCGCATAACTTCCAAAGTATTTCACCTATGCCTATGAAATTTGGCGAAACGGTACATCATTGTATTGTGCATTTTACCATATAAAATGTAGTCCAGTACTGGTCATTACTTTCGTTATATATCGAAACTACGTTTTCTTGGATTTTATCGAAAGCTAATAACTTATTGGAATACTCATTTCCGGGGATAGATGTGCCGGCATAACATGTGAACCGACCAACCAATGAAAAAAAAAAAACAAATGACATGCGTATCCGAGAACCTATGACAGTATAATCGAATTATTCGATTCGATTATTTTAACTAATATGAATAATGAGATAACTTGACAAGTTTTTGTGGTAGATGAATGAAACTTGGTAAATTGGTACATATTGGTATTCCTCATAATGGAATGTGGAAATATGTTTTGCATGTAGTCCCATATTCGATATATATCGAATCTGCGTTTTCTTAAAATATATCGAATTGCTATAACACATACGATTCGGCATCCACGGGCATATGTGCGATAATAAGAGATATTAGATGACCAAAGAATGAATTTAAAATCAAAAGCTATGAGCATTTTGCCGTACAGATGTCAGTGTAATCGAATGTTCGATTCGATTATAATAAGAAATAGGAATATGGACATAACTTGAGTAGTATTTCACGTAGATGAATGAAATTTGGTAAATGGGTAGATATTGGTATTTGGCATAATGCACAGGGGATATACGTTTTGTATGTCGTCTCACATTCGATATATATCGAATCTGCGTTTTCTTAAAATATATCGAATTGCTATACTGCGTACAAATTAAGCATCCACGGACATAGTTGTGATGGTAGTAGATTGTGGATGACCATAGAATGATTTCCAAATTATTGCCATGAGAGTTTTACCATACAGATGTCAGTATAATCGAAGTTCAATTCGATTATTATATTGAATACGAATATTGACATAACTTGAGAAATACTTGAGGAAGATGAATGAATTTTGGTAAATGGGTACATATTAGTAATTCACATAACGCACAGGGGAAATACGCTTTGTATGTCGTCTCACATTCGATATATATCGAATCCGCTTTTCATTAAAATGTATCGAATTGCTATATCACATAATATTTAGTATCCACGGGCAAAGTTGAGAAGGTCATGTACAGTTGATGAAAAGAAGGAATGAAAATGTATAATATGATGAAAGTATGAATAGATTTGCTTTTTTCTCAGTACAGATGTCACTTAATTCATTAGTTCGAATCGATTATGGTAGCAAATATTAAAATTGACATATTTCCTTAATTATTTCAGTTAGAGGTATGAAATTTCAGGTGTGAATACATATTAGTATTTCACTTACTGTTGAATAGAAATAAATGAAGATAATTGGCTTACTTTAAATTTATATCAAATAATTGTTTTCATGAAATATATCGTATAACTTTAACTTGGTGTGATGGAATTTTCTAAGTTTTTACTAACTTATGGACCCCGGACTAGGCTACTTCTGAAACTACTCTACCTCCATACCCTTCACTAACACGCTTGAAGAATTCAAGCATTATATACTCGTTAGATATATAAAAGCTGCAATGTCATTAACCATTGACTCATTGATACAAATTCACAGCCCAAACTACCGGGCCGATCGAGATGAAATTTTCGGTGGAGAAACTAAAAAAAAATTCATCGGGAGGAAAAATCTCAAAATTCCAAAAACTGCGATACTTTTCGATATATATCGAGTTGAATTAACATGGCAGCCTTACGGGACTAAAACTGTTTCCTTAATATCGTCGCTAATAAAAGTTCCAGAGACATCTTCTCCCATTGACGTAAACTATATTTTTTGGTCAATTTTTTAATACCTTGGTTATTCATCGATCTCTCTCGATCACGGTCGAAATAATTTTTAAAAATCGACAATGCTTTTCTTATGGGCGAACTTTGGAATTTTTTTCGACCCACTTGCAAAAGGAGTTGGACGTTCGCCGCCTAATACATTGTTTCTAATTTTTAGCCTGATTTTTCGGCTATCTCGGAATTTTTGTATGTCGAATAGATTCCGAGTTATTAGCATTATCGAAATAACATTGTCGAGATAGGACGATCGATAAATATCGATTTGAGAGCTGGCGCTTCAAAATTAGGCTATTCAGCTCAAAAAAGCATGCCTACAAACGTACCTCCGGTACGTTCAGGTTTTCATTTTTATTTAGATTTCGTAATATTTAACGAGTTATTTCATTCCGAATTTTTCCCAAATTATTTTCTTGAGCCCGCGGCATTCGCCGCCATTCCTCTCCGCCAAACGGGCGGTGGTCGGTGCCCGTAAGATATACACGCATTTCCCTATCTCATACGTGCATGTATACGGATGAAATTTGGAGAGGGCTAACATGGTTATGATCCCAGTAAAGCCTCACCGCCTAACTTTTTTGAGTATTGATTTTTTCATTACGTATTCGGTATCGCATATGCAACAGTCATTTGTCATATATACGGATTTCCCTTTGACATTGGCCATAGGCTTAGAAGGTGAATTTACTGCAATGGTGTAACGGAAAAGAGCATAACTTCCAAAGTATTTCACCTAGGCCAATGAAATTTTGCGAATAGGTACATCATTGTATTATTATTATGACCATATAAAATTTAGTCCAATAAAGTAAATCACTTTCGATATATATCGAACCTACGTTTTCTTTAATTCTATCGAATGTTAATAACTTATTGGAATACTCATCTACGAAGGAAATTAGTGCCGGCATTACATGTAAAAACGACCAACCAATTGAAAAAAAACAGATGACATGGATATTTCAGAGTACCGGTGTCAGTAATATCGAATTTTCGATTCGATTATTATAACTAAAATGAATATTGAGATAACTTGATAAGTATTTGAGGTAGATGAATGAAATTTGGTAAATTGGTACATATTGGTATTCCTCATAAGGCAATGGGGAAATATGTTTTGCATGTAGTCCCATATTCGATATATATCGAATCTGCGTTTTCTGAAAATATATCGAATTCCTATAACACATACGATTCGGCATCCACGCGCATATGTGCGATTGTAATAGATAGTGGATGACCATAGAATGAATTTCCAATCAATAGCTATGAGTATTTTACCGTACAGATGTCAGTGTAATCGAAGTTTCGATTCGATTATTATACGAAATAGGATTATTGACATAACTTGAGAAGTATTTCAGGTAGATGAATGAAATTTGGTAAATAGGTACATATTGGTATTTGGCATAATTCACAGGGGATAAACGTTTTGTATGTCGTCTCAAATTCGATATATATCGAATCTGCGTTTTCTTCAAATGTATCGAAATACTATACTACGTAAAATTAAGCATCCACGGGCTTAGTTGTGATGGTAATAGATAGTGGATGACCATAGAATGAAATTTGAATCAAAAGCTATGAGATTTTTACCATACAGATGTCAGTATAATCGAAGTTCAATTCGATTATTATATGATATACGAATATTGACATAACTTGAGAATTATTTGGGGTAGATGAATGAAATTTGGTAAATGGGTGCATATTGGTATTCCACATAATGCAATGGGGAGATATGTTTTGCATGTAGTCTCACATTCGATATATATCGAATCTGCGTTTTCTTAAAATATATCGAATTGCTTTAATGTACAGGATTTAATATCCACGGGGAAAGTTGAAAGCGAGTAATATAGTGAATGCCAGTATAATGGAATATGAATCAATAAAATTGCGTATTTAACCATACAGGTGTCAGTTTAATCGAAAGTTCGATTACATTATTATACCAAATATTTAAATTGTCATAACTTGATAAGTATTTCCACTGGAGCTATGAAATTATGCGAATGGGGAAATATTGATATACCTTATAGTATCCTATGCAAATATGTTTTGCATGTAGTATCATATTCGATATATATCGATTCTGCGTTTTCTTAAAAAATATCGAATTGCTATAACACATACGATTCGGCATCCACGGGCATATTTGCGATAGTATCAGATAGTGGATGACCATAGAATGAGTTTTGAATCAATAGCTATGAGCATTTTGCCGTACAGATGCCAGTGTAATCGAACGTTCGATTCGATTATAATAAGAAATATGAATATTGACATAACTTGAGAAGTATTTCAGGTAGACGAATGAAATTTAGTAAATGGGTACAGATTGGTATTCGGCATAATGCACAGGGGATATACGTTTTGTATGTCGTCTCACATTCGATATATATCGAATCTGCGTTTCCTTAAAATGTATCGAATTGCAATAGCACGCAGAATTTAGCAGCCACGAGCATTGTTTAGAAGGTTACAGATAGTGGATGGTTTGAATGAATTGAAATGAGTAACATACTGAAAATATGAAATCATTAGCCTATTTTTATATGAAGATGTAACTTTACTCATAAGTTCGATTGCATTATTGTAGCAAATAATCAAATTTACATATCTTCAAAACTATTTCAGTTAGAACAATGATATTTGTAGTGTGGGTACGTGTTGGTATGCCACACTCTTCCTAATAGAAAACAATGAAGATAATGTGCTAACTGTCGATATGTTCGATTATGCGTTTTCATAATTTATGTTGAATTACTTCAACTTGACATGGTGGAATTTTCAAACTTTTTACCAACTTATTGACCCAAGACTAGGCTACACGTGACACTATAATTTCTCAACACCCTTTACACACCTGCTTGATATATTCAAGCATTATATACTCGTTGTATTTAAATTTGCAACAAATAATTATTCTTTGATTATTTAATATCTGTTGTTATAAGTGCACTTTAAATTGGCAGTATTGCTGTATGTGTATCTCTTTATTAAAATAAAATAAAATTAAATTAAAGATCTCTTTCAAAGTGGGACATTCCTCATCTATATTCAAGTACCTAGGCAAAGATATAGCCAGAAACTGCTCAAATGACGGCAACGAAATTTCTTTTGAGAACCAAGTCACACACTCATAGATGGTCAAACAAAGTCACAAACTGATAATATAATAATGATCCTTACCCACTGTGAAAATTTTAGATAATTTTAGGGGTTTAGGTGCTCTTTAAAGACAAATTCATATCTTAGAATCTCTTAATGTGGGCTCTTCAGATACGAAATCCGGAAGGCTCAAGAGTTTGCCCTTTGGTAGGGGCGTTAAACAAAATGACCTCATCAAACAGCAGTCAATTGGTAGTTACCTATCCGGAAAAATATTTTTTCAATCCGCCTAATAGGTATTGGTTGCAGAATTTTTGGCTCACAGCTAATCATTACATATGAATAAGGCATGGTTTTTACGACTTACATTCAGGAATCTCCGATTCCCGGCACCAAAAATTGTTCTCTAGAGCACCAAAAGAGTTTTCCTTACCTGAAACGGAACGAAAAAAATGTTAGGTACATATTGGTAATTCATGATAATTTGCGCAATTAAAATTAGAGGGTAAATATGGTCAACTTTCACTTCAGTTTCAGTAAAGTGATAGCAATGAAAACGACAAATTCACGACGCGGTTGGTACTGAAGAATTTTAAGTACAGAAGAGGGTAAGGTTTCTATGTCATGTGCATGGTAAAGCTAAAAAAAGGTGATATAATAATAGAAATAAACCTATGAATGGATCGCAAGCAAACCTTTCCAGTGGCTGAAAATAGTTTCAAAATTGTATTCCATAAATGCAGCATACAATGAGTCTTATCAATTCTCTTGTTACGTTCAATGGTCCACAATGGATTACAATTTTGAAACCATTTTCAGCTCAATTATGTGGAAGTTGATATTCACAAATGAAAATACGACTTCGTTGACTTCCATTGATCTATTTTCTTGGCACGATATGTTTCGATCCATAGAGGTCATTTTCAAGTACCTCAGTACCAGGGGTAGATTGGGAGCCTCTGGAGACCTTAAGGCTGCGCGCTAAGCTGAGATTGCTTGAATAATTGAGAACAGATGTCTTCAAGAGCGACTCATAGAACATAATATTAGAGTACCACTGTATTTCCAGGTTCGACAGGAGCGATAAATTAAGTGTTATATTTAGCCGAACGGACAGATATGGGAATCCGTTTTTCCCCCGAACCATAAAGGACTTTAAGAAATGCAAGTCGTAATTTCATCGGAGCATATACTTTTTATATGCAAACGGCTGGTGTCTGTCCTAACACCCCCTGCCACACGCTTTGTAGCTGGCTTGTGGTGTAGTATGTAGAT
This sequence comes from Ischnura elegans, assembly GCF_921293095.1. Taxonomy (NCBI): domain Eukaryota; kingdom Metazoa; phylum Arthropoda; class Insecta; order Odonata; family Coenagrionidae; genus Ischnura; species Ischnura elegans. The sequence continues at coordinate 60,353,732 of NC_060253.1, forward strand.
GTAGATGAACCCCATCGTTTTATAGGAATCTCAGATTTATCCGGAATTACTATAAAATGTTAAAAATATCAATTACTATTTCACGTATGAAAAAAATAGGGTGAATTGGTTCTTCAATAAGTTAACTCTTTGAATGACGGGTGTTATGTGTGGCGGATGTTATTAGAAGGATAAGAGACTCTTCCATACGAGGAATATTGGATGGAGAGGAACCATAGGGAAGGCAGGGCGTGTTTAGGGATTGGTCCTAAACGGCCAAAATCAGCAGCCGGTAGTGCGAGGCAGGGCAAGGAGTAAACACAGTACGGTAGCCCATGCATTAATGCATAGATCCAAAGGCAGATGGGTCACTCGCTGGAATGTCTACATGTCTAGGGCCCAGAGAGCTTAGTGGAATAAACAAGGCTAGGGAGACGGCCAAGATAGGCGGTAACTAGAGCGAGAGTCATAGCGTAGAGGGGGCGAAACTTTTGGCATTAAGAAATAAGGCCGAGAGCAAAGAGGAAGCTTCCGTTGGGGGTCATGTAAGGGCAAAATGAGGATGGCCAGAGTATGCTCAGAAATGTTTTGCGGAAAGTAGGGTGGCTGTACTGCTACTAAAATGAAATTACCGTGTGTTTCCCGGTTTTTACTTCATTTATGTGTTCATCTTTTCCTGGAAATTTCATTATGATTTTTTCACGAGTTATGAACTACATAGAAATTATTACAAATCTAAATAATTACTGCTCTAAAATGCCTTAAACCTAGGGATTGAGCACACGTTTAAGTTTACCTAATATTTTAATGTAATAGATGGGTAAAATAAATATCTACTCTTCCACACGTCCATCGACTGTATTGCACTTCATATAAATTCTTCACTACCTGTCCAAAAACCATAATTATTAGTCAAAAATGGTAAGAGGAAGCATATTCACAAATACACTAATATTGTATGCTCCACAAACTTTTTAATTAACTTTTCCAGGTTTCGGCACTATATACTATGTTATTCTCAATGGTGAAAATATACATTTTTCGAGATTTTTTGTACCGCTTTAGAAGGCGGAAATGGGTAAAGAGAGGTCATTTAAAGGTGCAGAGGGGGGAGAAAATTAGGATATGGCTTTCTTAGAGCCAATAGGCTGACGTGTTTAGGCAGTAAAGGAGAGGAATGGGAGGGGTAAAAAAGGTCGTTTACCACACATACATTTTTGTTTTGACATTCTTGAGAAATTTAAAATCGTTTAAAAACGGCCAACTTTCAACAAAAATTTCTCAGAGCCGCTCAGAGCGTAATATATTAAACCTAACTAACGCATAGGTATTTCCTAATAAAACATAAAAATTCAGCATACATGCCTCCTTATTATTATTATCTATGGTTATGTAAGTTTTCCTTCTTACGAAAGAACTGTTTTCGGGTACTAGGCAATAGGGTAGTTTCCTTCATCAAAGAAAACAAAAGACATTGATTGCGATTTGTGACCCGCCATGAAATATTCATAATATACAAATTATTTGGTTTTAGAAATCCAAGAAAGACCATGGCCAATTTTAACCTCATTTAACAAAAGCCAGATTGGCGCTCATGCGATGCCACTCCACGTCACTTTACAGGGACCTAGATGCTATACGAGTAGTCAGTAGTTTTACATCGTCTGAGATTGCCAATGCGTGCATGAAGCACAGAGTTCAGGGAAACATCTCTTGATAATCACCTATTAAAATTGCCTATGCCATTCATTTGATAGGGTATTCATTATCCTTTTTTAAGCCAAGTGCTTACTGCTAGCAGGGTTCTCTGCTACCTGCTAGCAGCCTGCATCGTAGCGGCTCTCATACCGTCGCATCAAGGTGCTCTCACGCAGCGGCAGCCGGAAACAGAATGACGTCGCACTTTTTTCTTTTTCCCTGCATTCATACTTAGTCGTTGCGTTTTCGCGCGCTTAAAAATTTCCACTTTTCATTTAATCTCGAAAAGTAGATACCGTCGTTTAAAAATCTAAAACCGTGAAATACGTACTCCAGGAGTAATAATCTTTCGATTTAGGCAATAAAAAAAATAGGAAACCAACCTATTCTCAGGATTTTCCCGATTTCTTTCCAATAGGGTTCCAACTTTCCAACTTTAGGGTTTTTCCAGGAGTTCCTGAGTGGATGGTCACTCTGGAAGAGCGAATAAGAATGTTGTGAGGAAACCGACGGAAATAGCATTTATGGAGATGCGGTGAGGACCACGGTGAAGGAGCGGAAAATTTATTATTTTTCCCGGAAAGCCTTCGCGGAGTCCTGTATTTTTATCTCGTTCAAAACGATGCCTCCTAAATGAGTACGGAAGCTTTTCCACCCTTGGTAACCGTGGTTTCGCTTGCTTTCGTTTATATTTATTGATCGTCATTTGAGACTCCAATATCGTATATGGCGCGCAATGGCCCAGCAGGTCTTCATGGAAGCCATAAGCTAGAAGATTAAACCGCAGAATTTATTAAAACGTCGGTTTGTGCAAGAAGCTCTAAAAGGAGGATATTTACGACAAATGTCTAAGAGCTTGTCCTTTAAAAGTTGATTTTTTAAGCAAGCCTTTTTGATGGTTTTACATCTAAATCATGACACTTGCAAGTTTTAAACTCTAGTTAGCGGCAAATTCAATCGGTTTCTTTGTGATAAAGGTAGAGAATGAGGTTCTACCTCAGTAGAAATTGGTTATAAGGGTAATTTTGAGAGGAAAAACGGGAAATTATCGCATTAGAAGGACTGATTCATAAGATAAGGCTGGAAAAAATTATGCCTTCCGTTTAAAAGTATGCAAAATAATAATTCACTTTGAATTATGTTAAAACTATATTAATGCAACATCAAAATTGATCATTCATTTTTGAAAAACGGTTTATTGCTTTTGAAGTAAATAATTCACTTCCTGTGTATTATATGTGTCAGAGTATTTTTCTTTCATTATTTCATCTGGCATCATATTCTTATTTTGTTATATGGACATAATTATACCTTGTTTCATAACCGTGTTAACCATGCAGTTAGTCACAGTTAATGTATTTGTGCAAAGAACACAATAAGGCATACATCAATGAGTGAATAGACTTCTGATGTGTCGGTACTTCATCAGCCCAAACTTAGATTTGCGTTCAAAAAGTAAGAGCATAGAGGAACAAGTGTCTCACCTCGAACTTCATGAAACTTTCTTATCATGTAATCACATAACAATCATAAACGATAATGATTTCACCAAAATACTCCCAAAATTTAATGCCGGTCTTCTCGCCCTAACAAAACAACACATCTAAAAGAGATTATGTTGACAAAAAGGCTGGAATATATGTAGTCGTCCCTAGGGAATACAAAAAACTTTGACCAACGCGGCTAAAACTCTCTTCAAGCATGGGTGTTGATTTTTCTCTAAAAGTTTTCTTTCGCCCTAGTTCATGACCAAATAGAATTTTAGACCAATGGTACGAGTGGTTCACCTTGGCTAGTCATTTTTCACCTACGGTCACTAGTCATAGGATGAAGGAAAGGACCCACTGACGCGCGCTTAACATATTCTGCTAAAAAAAATTCAACCTGTGAGCCGAGTCCAGCCGTGACTTTGAGCCATACTCGCCGGAAACGGCTAAGATTATAACCACCCACCCGGAAGTTCATACGGATCCCATAAAAAATCACAGAGGGGAAAGAGCTTACCGCGTTTACAAGAGCTTATCGTGTTCATCTACATGAAGTAGTTGAATTCACCCTCGACCCTCTGCAGTACGAGCAAATACATTTACATGCAAATACTTCCATGCTGTTCATTAGTAAGCTTTCATGCAGGGCATTAGTCCTTCCCCACCTGAATAACGCATCATACCGCTTGAAACGATAACGACAAATCTGATAAATGACAATACCTGATAGTACTATGGGAAAAAAGGATACAAGAAAGGAAAGTAACTGAGAAATGAAGTACTTCCTTGGGAAATTGAAGGCTGAATGATACTACTCTTGGCGTTATAGTATTATTAATAATTACTTATTTGAAAAATTAGAATCTCCATAATTTTTAACCTAAAATGCAGAATTTTAACATTCATTAATTTTTAAATCCAGAATGTTTATTATAATTGAGGTTCCCAGAATACAAGTGCAACTTTATAATTTTGGAGATAAGTGCACATAAAAGTTGTTGGTTTACACAATGGTGTTGTGGAAAAAGGATAAAAGTGAGTGTTACGTATATGTATATAGATTAATTGATGCACTTGTATACCTATGCCGCAACAATATTGTGCATCCCACCAACTTGAATTTGCACTTATATCCAAAATTATAAAATTTCACTTGTACCCTTTGACTTCTAGGATCCTCATTAATTAATTTGCAAATGCAGAACGTTACTAATACTTATTTTTCAAGTGTAGAATTTTAATAATTATCAATTTCCAAATGAAAAGTATTGGCAATTATGAATTTGTGATTGCAGAATTTTAGTGGTTATTAATTTGCATACGCAGAAAAATATCGTCATTATTTTAGTATTCTTTATTTTTGTTTTGTTTTGCAGATGCAAAATTCGTGAGGGGCCGTGGGCGTGGGGATCTTATTCCTTTTTCCCGTGGTCGAGTGAGAAAACGGCGCGGGAGAAAAGCGTAGGAGTGGTCGGTGATGGATGCTCAAGGGAAGGAGACCAGGGGCGAACACGCATGGGGAACATTTCGCAGGGGAAATGGGGAAGGTGGGCTCAAGCATAAAACAGCGCCACGTGAGATGGTCGCGGTGTTGGAGATGGGGGCGGAGGAGGAGGAGGAGGCCTAGGGTGGGCCGGAAGCCGTGAAAACCATTGCCAACTCCACGAAGAAAAAGAGGGCGACCGACTGTAGGTATTCTCCTACATAAATCTCCATCTCACGAGAGAGCAAAGCAGAAAATAATGTTCAAATTAACTTTGGTTTTCCTGGCGTTGGCTGCATTGTTTCTGGATGTTAATGATATTTTTCTACGTACGTTTATTAAGGTCGATTATGTCGAACTCGTGTCGCAGTCAAGTTTCTCACAACGATAGCCTAACTTATTTAGTATTCTCGCAGATATTATCGTGTGGTATCCTTTCACTTCCCAGTAGAAGCCTATTGGGGTAGCCTACCTTTTAGGGTAGTATTTATATGAAGGAGTAAAAATGCTACAAACCTTCATATAAATTACTATTAGTGCTAGAAAAGTATTAGTGTAAAATGTCGCGTTGACAATGAGCATAAATTTGAAATCGTTTGATCGACTCTCTACGAGTTATCGATCACTACAGTTATCTACCGACAAAATAATGGATTTATATTTCCCCAACCAATAATATGATTTTATGAGTCAATATGGAAAACTAAAACGCATGATGAATGCACCAAATTTTTTATTAAAAATGCATAATGTATACGAGGCATTGCTTTATTTTGACAGGTAATAATTAGTATTAAAACTTGACTCATTGGAAAATCCCAATCAAAGCTCTGACTGGAGATTTTTATTTTAGAAATCTAGCTTAAATAACTATATCCCTTATTTTCTAATTCATGCATGTGGTTACATGCATAGTATTTCAGCAGTTCAACTTATAATTTAACCTTTCCATTCAGTGTTTCATTTCATGTGAAACTCGATCCAAAGCTTTACCTTAGATCTGGCATCTAAATTATTTCTCGGTCTGCCCTTTGCGTATGGCAGCGAACATGGCTTTTTTCTCAGCGTAACTTGATACCAAAAGATCATGATTTGAAATTTTCCGAGAATGAGCAAATCGCTTCGATTCAGAACCTTGCGGTTAAATTAGTTTGCAACTGTACCGAAAAGGCTTCGCTATTGCATTACATCATCCAATTTAGGAAATTTCCTACCCGGGACGCATCTCTATACGCTCCAATCAGTATAGCTCATCAAGGTTTCCTTATTCTTTTCTTCCACTACGTATACCGCTACTTTGACCACGTAATTACCTTAAATTGAAATGGCATAGCGAAAACAATTCTCGTTCAGCTATGGCACACGACCAGCATTCTAACCTCTTATTTTTCAGTTTTTCTTGTTTACCCACAACTGCAGCCTCTATCTTTACATATCAGCTGTAGCTGCATTATTTAACACGATTACTAAACTACAAAATCTGTCTTCACTAAAACCTTTGAAGCATTTCAAGTCGGTATTGTGAAGAACCATTACTTCTAATTTAAAATTTTTATTGAATTTAATCTTTAGAAAAAAGGAGTTGATGTTTTATCTTTATTGCATAATAGCAATGGCATATATAAAATTCAAAATTTCGCTAAATATATTAGGCACCACATTAACCGCATATTATTTTGACTTTTTCATATAAAATACAGCAAATGTGAATTATCATCAGTGCATATCATCCGTAGAAAAAATAGATTATTTTTACCTATTTTATGAAAGTCATTTTGACAAAGCTTATAAAATAACGACGCTCAAGCAATCTTTTATATCTCGAAATCAATGTATCGCATTCCTACGATGGAAATATCCCTGCACCAGCACCAAAGCTTTTGTCACGCATTGAGTAAAGGGACACTACGTGAAAGGCAATATTTTGTTTTCTCACGAACCTCAAACTTGCCATTTTGAGTTATCACTCCGAGGAAATACCATCTCCAAGGCAAAGCATAACAGAGTCTGGAAATCTGCCCACACAAAAACGGGGTTAGGTAGTTGCCCGCGAGTGTATGTACGTGAAACCGAGCCGATGTGTGTGCGATTGTACGCGTGTATAAAGCTTAAATTTCAATTAATACACCACCACAGCGGCCGTATCGTGATACCCTAAACCGCGATTGCATTCCCTTCACCGTTCATTACCGACGGATACGAATATGTGCGAGAGTTGCGGAGTGTGTTCTTACCTGTCTCCACTCCATTCCTAACCGCTGGTCTTTTAAGGGCCGCATCGGAAACGAGCGAAGGTATGCGTGAAAGCCCCCTCCACCCATTTCACAGCTCGTATTATTTGGCCCTTGCCCTCTTCGTGCGGACAACGAGATAACTAAGGCGAGACTAGAGGAGCAGAACTCGACAAGGAATGGACGGTCCAGTCAGTAACTCTCAACGGGGTTTCCTCGTTCTTTTCCGCTACCACGCATACCACTACGTTGACCGTATAAAGATGCTTTTATTGGGAATTCACCCTTCTTTCAAGGCTGCTATACATGGAGAATTATCATGCGAATGATCATGCTGAATGATCATGCGAATGAAATCATTCGCCGTGTATAGCGGAAAAAATTCTCGAATGAACCGTCATGCGCATGATCATGCAGTGAAAATTAGAACATGTTCTATTTTGCTCGCATGATCCTGTGAACGATCACGTGATCATTCAGCATGATCATTCGCATGGTCATTTACCGTGTAAAACAGCCTTTAGACATTATATATCTTAAAAAAAGTCCTTAAAAATCCAGAATACTATATACAATGCCGTAAATAAGGCTGGATACCCAATAAATGCCGTTTTCGTGGTAACCGTAAAACCAAGTGCATCCAAAAATGTTTGCGTTACCACAGCTCATTAAGTAATTAGTTGCAAACCCATGTTTATTCACAGAAAATGCTTAAGTTTTGCAGATTCCTCCTGAAACACCTTGTATAAACGCATATTGTGCAGCAGGTAAAATAACTAAATATCATCGTCGTCTTTAGCTTCAATCATCTGCTGGATGTCGTGTAATTACTTTTTAACAATGGTTTATTTCCGCTAATAATAAAAATTACATATTACATATAGTATATAACACTATAACAACAAAGCAAAATTATATATTTTCGCGGTGCTGCTTAGGCTAGCGCCTCTTCAGCACTCTCACAATGGTCGGTGTTCAATTTCCTTCCACGGCCGCGTCATTACATCGATAGTTTGACTCCTTAGACGTTAACATAATTGACCCAAAGGAAGTCACGCTCCATCGCTCTCCTCACACGAAAAACTCGGAAGAATAACTTCATAACGAGGCAAAGAGTTCAAACTCGACAAGGTGGCAGCCCTTTATTTAGAGTCTATCTCTCTCTCAGCAAGGAGAGAGGATGTTTAGTGGTGTGAGGTCTTTGAAGGAGGGAGGAACGAAGGGAGAAGAGATAGTGCGAGTGGAGAGGATACGTGTGGGGGCGTTGACTTCTAAGCTTCACGCCTCACTGCATCCTGAGAGAGGCACACGGTGGAAGGTGAGAGTGTTTGCGGGAAGAGTATGGCGGGGGGTGCAAGGGATGGAGAGAGACACGCATTTGGCCTCGAGGGAGGAAGGAAAGAGATACGAGGCGGCTATATGGAGAGAGGAGGGTGAGGAAAATGAGTTGGAAGTTATGGGCGGGAGAAATGGAGAAAGAGAGTATGAAACTGGAAGACGAGGACTGCGGGAGGAGGAGGTGTGATATGCTGAAAGTAATATGGTGCGTGTGGAGCGTATGGAGAAAGCGAATGAATAGAGGAGGCGCCATCATCTACATTTACATGCAAATAATGCCATGATGTCCATTCGTAAGCTGTTTTGCAGGGCATGGGTCGTACCCAGCCTGAATTACGCTTCAATACCCTTGAAAGGACTGTTACCTGCTACCAATATGTCTTATGTATGCATGTCTTTAGGGATTGGCTTTCACCAAATTAAGTAATAATATTATTTTTCTCAATTTTTTGTACATATTCTATATATTTTTCATTTTTTATTTATTCCTAGACTACCGAAAACAGCACCATTGGCCTTTTACATCGCGGTTTTTAACTTAACTATTAAATATACCCAAACAACCATGCCCTAGATTGCGGCAAACTTGTCAGGCGGTTTTCAAACCCGCGAAATATACTCAACTCGGACCCAAAGAATACCTTATTGGCGCAGTGAGGCAATTAGACCTGTCAGATCCCTCACGTAGTCTCGCATTAGGCGTTTCAATTCTGTTCCCATGGGCAAAATTCGATGAGCGTTTTTGTATACATTTCCATAACGGTTCCGAGAACGTAGTAACAAGGGATATTGGCGACTGGTTACAGTTCTCACTGACTGTACTATCTACACATATATCAAAACTATATATTCCGTGTTGAGTGTACGGTGAGAGGAAAACGAATCGAATTACAGCCTAAACAGTGGTTATATATTTTACTGCCTAATCGTTCCGTAATTCTGTAGCTTCTTTACGGCTAGAGAAATTCGATACTGCGGTGCATTGTGGAATAATGCCAACCAAAAATTTAAATCCTTCATGGACGTTCGCGGTTCAGTTGTTTCTTCCGATGTTCTTCACCTAATGAAAAATGGCCCATCATTAAATGACTCAAATTTCACACCGCGCATAAAAAAATTAAAGTCACCGGTCTATAACCTGATACATAATGGAAACCTGACACGTTCATGGACCAGCTGAGGCCGTGGTTTTGAAATTGAATCGCCGGCATTCACTAAAGCAACTGTATATACATTTATATCACGATGACCGCAAAACTTGGGGATTCCGCCGAGGCACACTACAATAGATGATATATATTATGAAAACAATTAGTTTCCATCTGGCGCAGCCTGTCACGTCATTTATTTCCATTAGTGTAATGGAGCGAATCAGTCATGCTGTCGTAAATTCTCGCCAAATTTTTGTTCCCCACTATTAGGCACGTGGTTGTGATTATACGCCAGAAACATTTTAAGTCGGTACCAATTTTGACAGTGATTGAGGCACGGATAACTCCAATTAAATGATCCCCCAGTCCACATTGAAACGGACAGATTCCTTAACTAAGTTTATCGAGTGTCCCAACCGTATAACACAATTACCTGCGATTCCATAATAGAATTCTATGCATTTTTCGATAAGTAGCCTTCAGCTTTTTTTTTACTTTTAGTAGCTAGAGCAAACAAATGAAAATCAAAGATCAGCTATATTTTAGTACATATTAGTATTTCTTCTATTGTGTTTGGAAAATAATCATGTACAGCAACACGGTTTTAAATTTCAATCCATGAAATTCTTAATTAATTCATGAAGTACATAGCCATATGCTAAAGCGTCCTATAAAGTCACAAAAATCGTTAAAGAAATATTTGCAATTATTTGGAAGAAAAATAATTTTTTTTTTAGAAGGCCCATTTTGTTACTTGTGTATCGTGAAATATACCCAATTCTGCATTAGATTCTTTAATTCAATGTTATTTTGGCTATCCTAGCATATTTTATTATAGAGGACAAAAGCTACATTTTCAATGTTTTTTCGCTGGGAAACGTTTTGCGTCCTTTTTGAAGAAGTTTTGTTCATTCTTTGCAGCAATCAGGTTAAAATTTCGGAGTATATTGGTGATACATCTTTTGTTTATTAAGGAATACCATTACAACGGCGCAAAAGCATTTAAATACCCCGTTGATTTCTTAAAAAATGATTGTATTTTCAAGAGTTGAACGTTATTGACAAGCTAAAGATTCATTAGAGTGGGGTTGAAAGCGTGAATGCTTGAATGACATTTTAAAATGTAGAGAAAAATGAAGCCACTAGATAAAAAATCACCCTAGCCAGAAAGCGATGGATTTGATTTCTCAAAATTCATTCTATGATATTAGCCCTCAGCTAGATAGGTAGCGACCGAAAATATAGCTGCGTTGAATCCTTACTTTATTCCATTTAACAGAGATGAGCATTAATTCGATTATAATAATAATACGGGTTGGTGAAAAAATACGGCCAAGAATCGATTCAAGTTTTCTTTAGTCATTGATGCGGTAAGAAATGATTCTAAGATGTTATGACTAAAGTTCCAGTTGGGTAAAATAGTATTCAATTGAAAGAGCATCGAAAAGGAGAAAATTTTAATTTCCTTGGATATTTTCAGCAAAATATTGTATTATGTCAACTCACGAATATAGGTTTAACGCAAATCGTAACAAAGATTACGTCAGTAATTCACGAATATAGGTATGATGTAAATGTAAATCGTAACATAGGTTACGTCAGTAAATCGGACCATTTGTTAGAAGCTACCTTGAGAGTCAACCGTGAATCAATTTCGAGAATCTTAACGACTTCTATCGTGACGTAAATGATTGAGAAAACAAAAACACGCTCGAACATTTGTGCACCCTAGTTTCTTCCACATCCCCGTATTTCTTTAAGGAAGAAACCCTATCTATACCCTAGCGAGAATGTAGGACGGAGTTAGCGGAGCTGACGCGCGGCTATCCTGGAGGAGGGTGATCGTAGAGCAAGCGGCCTTCAATTTTCTAAGAACGACGCGAACAGAAAAATGTCTCGGAAAAAAATTACCAATCCAGGGTTAATGAGCACGAATAAGTATCTCGTTAAAAGATGGCGCATGAAACTAGAACGCGTTTCCCTCATATAAGTTGTATACTTGACCTAAAAGCAAAGGATGCCGTTATCCGATTATGGGTAACCAGTGTGGATGAGGTGTGTATTTGTTTTTCTTATGTTTTTCCAAATTGATATTTTTGGAAGCCTGAGTTTTAAAGCGTGAATTCTTGAATGATATTTTAAAATCTAGAGCAAAACGTGGCCACTAGATAAGAAATCATCCTAGCCAGAAAGCGATGGATTTTATTTCTCACAATGCGATCTATGTTACTAGAACGAAGTATCTAAACAGTGAAAATGGTTAGTAGCAATTTTTTTTTTTTTTTTGCTTTTCACCAAGTTAACTACTCAAATATTATGAAGGAGCCTATATGGTTAAGGGTAGTAAAAAATTTAAGGTTTTGATGGCGAATTCAATTAGTGACAATATTTTCTTACAATCCTATTTTAACCAAATCGTATACACTATTATAATAGAGCAATTTATGTTTCCAAGAATATTTTAATGCATATAGTTTTGGAGTGCATTAAAGGTATAATTATCAAGTTCTTTTGGAACTTGAGAAGAATTTGTCCCATCGATTTTTCCAATAATAACTCAACAATCACCTGGGTTCTAATTTATTCGTAATTCGTATATTATTTATTTTAAGCTATTTAGCTATTTACTCACTACAGTGGGGCAGTCTTATTTCCAAAATATGCGATCGAAAAAAGTGCGTCTGGCACCTTTTCATAAGAGCCAAGCTTGCATCAATTATTATTGCCCAATCCGTCAAGAAGGCGCTTGTGTTTAGAGTAGTAGTAGCAAGATGAATCGATAGATCTCTTGACTTGACTTTAGTTTATTTAACTTGGGTTGGGTGAGGCCAGATGGCCCCATCTTCCCCCAGCCCAGGGCTCTCTGTACTGAGTTTCATTGTATAATAAAGGGGTGGCTCGCGGCGCGGTAAAATGTCCTAAGAATGTACTAAATGTCTCTATCCTAAGAATAAAAATATCTTATCCCTATGAACAATGTGAAAAGAAAAACTTAGCAATACTCATCCTTTAAAACTTTAGGAACTTCGTTAGACTTATAAGCCGAGGTAAGTAAAACTTATCGGCTCCTTATTAACTTATGTTTCATAAGTTAGACTTATATCCTAAGAAAAATAGCATCCCTATGAACACTGAGAAAAGAAGAACTTCGCAATACTCATCCTTTAAAACTTAACGCAATAGGCTTATCGGCCGAGGTAATATCATTCCTCAGCTATGACATTCATCGTTTGATCGCATTTCCAGCAGTTACATGACACGGCACCGGGTAAAATTTCACTTTCGTGCTCTCCGGTTATCGATCTGACAAGTTCTCGTGCGAATGGAGTCAAGGATAGAGTAACTTCTCCGTGCTCGCAAGATATATGACGTTCAAGGAAGGAATATTGCAGGCTTCATATTGCACGAGATGGGCACGCATAGCCTTGAAACATGCCACGTGCCCGCTGGATCGGTGAAACTTGTTTATTTTTACCAACTATATCTAGAATTCCACCAAATAAAAACGTTCAGCATTTTTTTCTACTCGAGCAACTGGATGATAAGGACTTCAATGATAAGGACTCTTGATCCTCATTCATGAATTACCCCTGTTAATTTTCTCTTTGCATGCACGGAAATGAAGCTTTTTGTGGGGAACATTATTTAAGATACGGCTAATGTCATTAAGCATAGTCTCATTTAGACACATGATATTCATGTGAAAGCACAAAGTTCTTCTTTTAAATTTTCTTCTCTCCATACTAATAAAGACGGGCTATTTTAATTCGTAAGATAAATATCTAGCACTTCATCTTCATACCATTACGCTAAACGCCAGCGCATTCTCTATAGATTGGAGTAATAATGATACAATGGATTACGAGACGGAGCCTGAAACGTCAGCTACCTTAATTTTTCCAACCCTCACGTAAACCTGAGATAAGTTCATTCATTCGTATTCACTGGAAAAGTGTTGAATTGCACGTAGGTGCTAGTGTTGGAAATGAATTTATTGATTATTTTATCCATGTTAGAACAGCCACGTTGCAACTCTCTGGTCATTTTAATTACGCGCGATACGTTCGTATTTGATCTAGGAATCTCTCTCTTTCTTTCATCGCCAGGGTTGCTGATTTACAATCTATAATATCATACAGCATCTTTCTTCTCATTCCATTTAAGATATTAGTTTATTGCTAACTTCTACTCTCACTCCATACGTAAATATTTTATTTGCAGGCGTCAACGGCAGCTGGGTATAGACTTCGGCTACCAAACCGAATGTCGCGGGCTCGAATCCCGCTTGGATGGTGGCCCCTATCTACGGCATGGGTGTTTGTGAATGTCCTTCCTGGTTGTTGTAAATTGCCTGTTGTAAAGGCTTCAAACTTTTTGTTTACGCGGAGGTATAAATAAATAAGTGATAGTGTCATCTTTCTAGGAGCTTTCTCGCGGAACAATAGCCTATTAAAAAAGGTATTGATCAAAGTAAAGGTAAGTAATCTCATTACAAAACGTGGCACGTGAGTAAATTGTCAAGCACGTTTGTCACCACACAAAACCACGGTTGATGCATGGAGTCCTCACATAATTGAGTTGAATGGTATAAAAAACATTGCACCCATTTCTCCGTTCGGGATCTTCCAAAGCGACGACGTGGACTAATCCATTAGAGTACACGTATAAGAGGAAGAAGTCTCCCGGAAGAGAAAGAAACAAAACGAAAAAATAAAAGCGAGGAGGGTCGCGCAAGAAATTCGGGACACGGAGCTTGAACTTCAATTGTCCGTGTGCTGAGGGACAAGCGACCTGGGGGATGGGCGATATGTATGGGTTAGCCTCCGGAGGGAAGAAAAGACTGGGGCGATGTATATATATTTGGTGGGCAAGGTGCGAAGAAGAGGGAGGATTTCAAGTAATGCTCCCGAGTGCTCGGGGCGGAACGCTGCTTGCTTCGACTCTCTCCAACACACCTCCAGCCGAACTGGCCAACCCTTTTTTCCCACAACCTCTTTCGGGACTCTGAAAAATAAGAAGTGGTAACTTAGTGGAAGAGGGTCTTTTATCTCGATCTCCAGAGGGGTTAACGGGAAGGTGGAGGAAAATACGGGGTTGTTTATCACGGCAGTGCGTTCGCTAGCGTGGAGAGGAAAAGTGTAAAAAGAAAGGGAGCTGTTCGTTTCCATTTTTTTTTCGCCACAGTTTCTACTGGATAAAATTGATTCAACTCCTTGAAAAGAGTCGTGATATATTTGTTTATTCCTGTACTACCGAAAACACCAACATTGCCATATGATTTCGTTTTTTCCCGCCGTGTCATTCTTGTGACATCCATTGGCGCCGACTCCATGGGGCCTGAGGGGGCCCGAGCCCCCTCAAAGTTTGGTTAGGGGGGGCGGAGCCCCCTCAATAATTCAAGATAATAATTAAGTTAAGTGAAAACAAGTGGTGTGAATTATGATAGTGTTTCGGTGCTGCGACACACTTTGAATGTAACCTCTTCCCAGGGCAAGACCCCCGATATGGGCCCCCCCAATATTTTTTATAAGTCGGAGCCCCTGGTGACATCTCGGGTTTTCTACCGGGTTAGTTGCTTGTAGGCCGGCATTTTGATGGCTGACTCGGCCATAATCCTCAGGTAATGTCATCTGATTTATCTCTTTGAAGAGAGTTCCGATGTATGTTTATAAATTTTTCCCTGCACCACCGAAAATATCCACCATTGGCATTAGATTTTGTTCTTTCCCGGTGCATCATACTGGGGAAATCTTTTCGAGTTTACTTCCGGGTGAGTTGCTTGTAGGCCTAAGTTTTGATGGCTGCCCCTGCCACCATTATCAAGACCATCAATGAGGTACCCTGAGGAAGATGGCAAAATCAGCCATCGAAACGTCGGCATAAAAACAACTCACACGGAGGAAACCCAGAGAAGATCTCCTTCATTTGCCTATAACATCGGGGTTATCAGTTTATCCATGAAACCTACACGTAAATCCATAACCTAGCTAGAGGCAACCTACCCAGGCGGAACTCGAACCCCCTTGTAAGGCAGGCAAGGACTGTACCCCGCCGCTATTGAGGCCGGCAATGTGCAGGTTCAATATCGACGCTTTCGATTTTTTTGTGCAATGTCGAAGTTTTGCGTAAAGCAAGATTTTCGGTTGAATTGCATTAGACGTATGACCCGTGCATAAATTTTAAGACTACAAAACCATCGAATATTCGAGTGAAGTATTAAGTTTAGGCGATTGCTGAGAGGTAATCTTTCATAATTTTAATCAACCAGCTCGTACTGACGATACCAAAAATCTGTTTGTTTTCATTCGAGATATCGGCAGTTTTAAAATCAAATACTTGAACATGCTATTTCAGTGGACAATTTACCTTCCAACCAAGGCGTCCGCTGAGCAAAATAATGGAAAAATACATTTTAGCATGAACGTTCACATTAGAATTAGAATTTTCTTTAATGTATAGCTAATTCTTTCGGAGAAGTGTGGTGCTAACGATGACCCAGTAAAATTGAATTTTCGTAAGAATTTGCACACGCGATCGGTGATATCGATGGGTAGAAGTTTGATCTTCAAATCTAAGTCTGATTGTTTCCCCAGAGTCATTCTTTTTTCACATTATACGAGCCTTGATGCCGAAAACTTCGTCTTCAAATCCCTAACTCTCAATTCGCACATTTTTTCACCATTATTTTGGCATACGTACTTCGGCGTGGTCCTGCAACGTTCGGGTTCCAAAGTGGGCTTTTTTCCAGTCATAAGTTCAGTTTAAAAGTGTCGATGGATTGCTTCTTTTTATCGCAGAGAAAAGAATGAATTTCCCGCAGTTTATTTCCCGTAGTTAGCTTCGTATTTTTCCCTTTTTTATGAATTGTGAATTCACGTGTGACAACGACTTCCAATTTCTAACGTGCCGATAAAAATACGAATTTTTGATACTGAGGAAAGTTGGAATAACCTACTTTTGAGAAATTCTATATCACACCCAGTCATGTAAGTACCAACTAGTAGAGAAGTATCAACTCTTCCAAATAGGCAGTACTAATAAAGGTATTTTTAGGGATCCCGTAATCTACGAAACCGAGAAGAAATATGATATAGGGTACTGATAATTATAGTCTTTACTCACCAGGCAGAGGATTTATGGCATGTAAATATGAAAAACACTAAATAAATCAATAACCCAATGCTGCGGGCGGACTGCAAGTTCAAGACTAGTACAGGTTCAGGTGCAAGTGATTAGTCGTGAGCAATTTGGCCTACAAATACGACTGAAAGTAAAATTTGGTATCAACATCGTTTGTGCAGCGTATGAGGAGATTCGAGCAGTAGGAGCCGTACTGTTCACGAGAGTAAGGACAACTTCAATCGCGATTATAAAGTGTTTCACAAACTGAACTAATGCATGAAAATATAAGGCTATGTGAGGTGGTATCAGCTAGGCTATTCATTTAGCATCATTTTCAGTCCTTAGCAGAAAAATCACATGGGAAACACAAGCGTAGTACTGATGCTGGATATCCTTAGCGTCATTTTAACTACAATTGCGTCATTAAATAACACAGGATTAATTTTCTCATAGATCAACAAGTTTTCCGGTGACATCTCTACCTTTCATTTGACCAAAATTCTTACAATATAGCGAAGAGGTCGTGATATCAGATTGTTGTCATGGCAACATATTTTAATTATTACCAATGTTTTTCCTGCATATAGACCATAAATAGCGCAAGATAATACTTAAAATATCAGCTCCCGTCTTCGGCACATAAACATAGCATGAAATTGCGCCCGAAATTGTCGTTCAGCAAAATGAATCAACCCTTAACCCGGAAAAGTTTTATCCATTAGGAGGATTGGTAGAAAATTTCGTGAAAAATGACATTTCCTTCATTTCGTCGCGGTACCTCCTTAAAAGTGCTAAAATTGATCTCTTCCATATCCGTGTTTTATTATACTTTTATTTTGCGCAATCGATACCACAACGCGTGCACGCTATACATTGTCAAAATGGGCGCGAGGACGTTTGCTTGCCTTGCAATGGCGAATGAAATATGCGCACCTTTATTTTTTCCTTCGCGAAGATATTTACACCTGCCTACCGCCGTGCCACTTCGGTTTTTCACGTCTGTACTCCTATTTTCAGTGAGACATTATTTTGCGTCACGTGACTCCACCTTCCGCGATAATTTCGTCACTCACCGGTGCTGGAGCTTCAATAAATTGAGCGTTGCTCAGATTGTCACCGATTGCATTTAAAAGGAAAGTCGATTTTTTCATCTTGTCAAACGAATATTACTCGGAAAGATACATATTTTTTTAAAAGATTTTAACAATGAACCGCGTGAAGTAATGCCGTTGGAAAAAGATGATCAGGAACCATGAGAAAAAAGTATGCGATATAAAAAGAAAAGTACATTTAATCAATAAGAGCTAAGGTAAAAAATCGTTAGTATTCTTCCTAATATCGCCTATTTCTTCACTTCTTTTCTTCATTGTGAACCAAGATAGGACGGAAAATTTGGTTATCCGATTCTCATAATCTTTCGAAAAGATAAACCAATCTCTTTTCTTGCACAATAAATCACAAATTTCGAAAAATTTAAAAGAAATTCTTAAGAAAGTATGACTCTCCAATTATAATTTTTTGTGAATCGCAAATCTGCCATCAAGAACGATGTCCACCTCTAAATTTTAAGATGAAAATGTGAGCTTATTGAAACTGAGGTGGATCATAATAATAAGAAAAAAAATGCCATGGCCAAACAAATAAGTTGGTGCTACCTTTTAGTTGGTAGAAATGAAAAATGAAAATTATTTATTCATTCGATATCGCATCAAATACAAAGTTGGCATGGTATGGTATGGTATTTGGAGGAGGTGACCGACAGCTGAGGTCATTTGCGCCGTGAGGGAAGGGTAGGTGAGGGAGGGTGGAGAGAAACCCGGCGTCGGCATTAGCCTGCTCTTAACGAAAGGCGCCAAGGGGATCACGGCTTAACGTCCCATCCGACGGACGGAGTGTTGCGCTTGAAATGTTCTCCACATAACATTCTAGCAGGGATTGGGCAATATCTGAAATGTCTCTGCCACCGTCGAGAGTTGAACCCGGGCCCACCGGGTGGGAAGCCAACACTTAAGCAACCACACCAACCCGATCCCCAATACAAAGTTGCTTCTAGGATTTCGGAAAACAGCAAAAGTGAGAAAAAACCCAAAGTTCTGATAATAATTTATGAAAAAGAGGGTTTTCAGCACTCCAACGCCGCATCCAAGGTGCGGATGAACAGCCAGTTCGAAAATGGTGTTTTAATAATGAGTTTAAAAAATCCACTGGTGATGTTTTCGAGGTTAATCACACTTCTTGAAGCCAGGCAGTAAACCGAGAAGCGAGCAGATATAATTTTAAACGATTTCGATGGCAATCACGAGGGGAAAAAAAACTTCGCACCAGGCATGATTCCGCATTAGCATGGAACACCACCGCGCCGGATCTCACGCAATTAAGTCACGGCGGGCGGCGTGGGCGAGCTCAGGATGAAATGATTAATAAAACACACAGAGAAGGATGACGGGCGCGAACGTGGGGAGGTTGGGAGGGGGGAAGGGGAGGCGAGCCGAGATTACACAGGAGGAAACGAAGTTGACGTGGACGCACGACATTTTGCTTGGAACGAGGGGGTATTTGGAAGGCGCGCATTGTCCACGTCCAAAGTCCAATAAACTGGCGCCGAACCCCCCCATCCCCACTCCTCTCCCTCCTCCTCTTCTGAAAAGGAGGCCGAGGAAAACAAAACACTGCGCTCGGCCGGAAAACTCAGTCCCAAGTCATTATAATCAAGGCGCGGAGGCGTGGAAATACCGAGCTAAGGGATGGTGGATGGAATGGAGAGGAAGGAGGGAAGTTCTTGTCCGCGAATCTGGGTCTGTAGTCCTACGTACTCCTTGTATTTTTTCCTTTTCCATCAACATGACCGTAATTCCGAGCGAAAAAAAATAATATCAAGCATCAAAAACGACCGCAATGAGCTCAATTATTCCTGCTATTTTCTCGAGGGAGCGTAGAGAATTACCGAGCAAAAATAATTATTTAGGTGCATGGAACATTCAAAGTAAAATTGCAAATAAGATTTATAAAATTTATTTTTTCCACCAACATGGCCGTATTGCAGGGTGAAAAAAATAATACCAAGCATCAAGAAAAAAAAACTACCACAATGAGCGCAATTATTCGTGATATTAACTCAAGCAAATGTAAGAAATTACTGGGTGAAATAATTATATAGGCATCCAGACATTAAAAGTAAAATTGCAAATAAGATTCCAAAAAAATGTAGTTTTGTCCTGCTTCAATCACAATGTAGTCTCTGTATCGTTAGAACAGTCTGAGGCTCGTAGTAATATTCCACTGGAAACCTTATTAGCTATAATTAATTAAATTTTACTGATTTAGATGCAGTCCACTCTCCGCTCTGGACTGTTTAGCTTGAATTCCGTGATTCTATTTCTGTCAGAAGAATTTTTGTTCCTATGATGGCTTTTGTGAAGGAATAACTTAGACTGAGCGCTTATTGCTTCAAACACTCCAAAGCGTTTAAAGAAACGCCTACTACATTGGTTCAGTAAAAATTAAAGGTGGAATGGAAATGCATTACTTTTCCAGAGTACAATGCTCCTATTTTCCAACGCAATATCCCACGTTGAACATAGAGCTTGAAATTTGGCAGAGAGACCTTTGCATTTTATTATCACAGGATTATTTCCATAAAGCATATTTGGGGATTAGAAAAATACAAAAAAATACAGTCTCTTCATTTGCAGCCTCTTCTATGCCCGCATCATAATACTGTTTCGTTTTTAGGTTTAGCTACTTCGGCAACTTTTCATGTATTTACCCAATCTGATTCTTCTTCCGTCCTCAAAATTAAAATTAATCTTTTCCACCCAGAGATTACTCCATGAACCTAACTAAAATTTACATTCATTGAAAACTCCACCCTCATTTTAAATAGCCACCATGTTTCTCAAGCACAGTTCAATAATATTTGTGTTCAAAGCACTCATTTTACCATGGCTTCATATTTTCCTACATGGCTTATCCTTTATCATATCATACCATGTTTTTACTTTAATTCTCTATCTCGTTCTTGGCATCGAGAAATGGATACTCTCTTCCTCGGCGTTATCAAATACTTTCTGGAAATGTTGAGGTCGTGGTGGCATAGTAAAATGGGTAACAGTCTGTTTAATAGTAGCCCTCGGATTGAAACTGGAACGAAGTTAACTTACATCCCCTAAATATACAAACAAAGTATACAAACAACCCTTTCTAAAGAGTGCGATTACATTCGACAATTTCTATCTGGAATCTTCACGCTCGATCACTCCAAATTGACTGACATATTTTACCGTCAGACATTCCTCGTTTCAAGTTTCTGATGCTTAAAACACTTAAGTTCTGGTCAAACTCTCTGCAAGCGTTTTTTTTACATTCTTACAGAGAAAGTGTGAAGACTGTGGAGAGGGGACCAGATAAAAACTGATGGCGTTCGAGATGTGGGTGTAAAAGTGTATGGAGATGGTGACGTAGGCCGAGAGGAAAAGGTACAACGAAGTGCTATACATGGTGGGCGAGGAGATGGGTGACATTCTGGATGAGATTGAAGGAAATAGAGGCAGTGAGTGGAGAGAGTACTGCACGGGGAGGGGTTGTTTAACCTCTTGTAAACAGAAAGAATGTTAGGTGAGCCGATAAAATGAGAGGAAATCAACCTTATTGCGAATTGAGGAATTAAGTACAATTTTAGACGAGGTGCAGACCGGGCTTATACGATAAATACACAATTGAAGCCTTATCTTAACTTGTAGAATATTTTACAATGGATGTCATCCGTAGTATTCTTTCATAATACATGTCTATAAAACCATCTTTTATAGGAGAATTTGATAAACTTAAACGACAGTTGCCTAATCCACAGTGAGCTTTACCTCCATTGATCACACTTAAATTCAGCTTTACACACATAAAGCCAAGATAACGATGGCCAATCTAGGCTCACCATCATTATGTAGTGCGACCTTTATCTTAACTTTGGAAGTGACTGATTCTCCACATCACATCAGACTTACTACCGGTTGAGGGCTTAATTTTAAGCGTAAGGACTCATAAAACGCCGTTTTCTCCCCCCCATAAAATTTTTAACAAGGGATTATAAAACCGGAACAGGGTAATGGAACTTTCATAATGTCGCATCCCCCTCTGCTTGCACTCACAAAAAAATAAGTTTTGATGACACCATCAATGTTGGACTCGAGCCAAGCTCACGATTAGCAGTGGGTGATATTAAAACTGTGGGCGACCCAATTTTAAAGCGTGCAATGAGTGCGTAATTAACTTTCCTCGAGTAAACCTACCCTCATTTCTCCCGCATACTCTCTCATTTCCCTCTGCCAAACCTTCCATATCTCGGTCAGAGGCTGGCGCCTACGTAGTACACGAGCGACGGCCGATAGTGCGTGCTAAAATGAAAAGGACACAAAGGGATAGGACGACGCCTCTTCGTAATCCGTTCCGCGAACGGTTTTGGGCTCGGGGAGCCAAGTCCGGCGCGGTGCGGTGCGGCCCGGTACACAAGGAGACGGGAGATAATCCAGTTCGTCCCCCATCCCCATATACCCTCGGCCACGCGGTGCAGTCCGTCACGCGATATGCCTCGCGCCTCGCAAAACACACAATGGGCGGGCTGGTAGATTTTTTTATTTTATCCTCGAGTACCGAAGGCCAGGGAAGCCCGGAGTTGACTCTCGAAGGAAAGAGGGGTTTTTTTTTATTGCGACGAGAAAATTAAGCAGAGGGCGATCAAATTATGAATTAGGCTCGGGATCTAGATCATCATTCATTTTTATTAATAGCCCCTTTGAGTGTATTTGTTAAATAGCCTATATCTTAGAGAAGCGTTGAAGGAGAACGGTCGAATTAGGGACGATTTTAAAATAACGCAGTAACCAGTGAGAAATATTTGTACCAAAAGTCTCATGTGCCAAAATCCGTGTAATGAATTTTCCGGGAATAGATACGGTGTTACCAAATCTTCTCTTCGCAGATTCACCGGTGATAATGCTTTCCCTGATAGTTTGGGTCAAATTTACGAGAAATTCGTTTCAGAAGCAGCAATGAGCGGCATTGCCGTATATATTTTTCATGTGTATGCACAGATATGCTTTCCGTATGTTCTGGACTACGTGAGCGTGTAGAGTCCTTAATTTCCCGTTAAATTGGTCGCGAATAGCGTGTGGGTGGTGGGTTCGTTAGAATCTTTTATGATAGCCGTTCGAGCATATTATCTATAATGGACCCGTCCTACAGGATGAATATATAATTAAAA
Source organism: Ischnura elegans (assembly GCF_921293095.1). Classification (NCBI taxonomy): domain Eukaryota; kingdom Metazoa; phylum Arthropoda; class Insecta; order Odonata; family Coenagrionidae; genus Ischnura; species Ischnura elegans. The sequence continues at coordinate 60,376,477 of NC_060253.1, forward strand.
TTAGTAACCAGCTAAAGGCTAGAAAATCAAATACATAAACCCACGCAATAATTTCACGAATAACAAAACCTTTGTCCACAACGCTTCTCTATAGATATCTCTATTTTCCGGAGATAGGCTCGGCTTGGAGCTAATGCTCCAAACCAGTTCTTTTTTTTTTTTTAGTTTCGCCAATATCAACAGGGGCACACTACCACGAATGCATTTCCAAAACAGCTCCTAAGCGTAATGAAACTGCGATGTTGATTAAGGCAGGAACTTCGTAATTAAATACGCCACCAGGGAGAGTCGGGAGTGGAATAAACGGGTTAAATAAAATAGCCCAAGCGTCTAAACTCTGCGAGTCCACAACATTCGCACCATTTTGGGAGCTCAAACCGCGCAATTTTTAAAATTAGAATTGACATTTACTCTCCTTCCGCGAGCGCGTTTGCTCATAGAGTGGAGGATTTAACCAGCAAATAGGTGCACCACAAAAGCTCTGAAAATAAATACCATGGCCTCTCCAGCGAAGCCCACGGGAACGGGCAAAAAATACATTAAGGGGGGACACAAACGGTGGCTGCATCATCCAACGAAAATGGCCTGATTTATCTTTATTTCTTCCCATTGATAAACACCTACAATATATTAACATTTCATTTTCATTTGATAATGGAAAGAGACCGCTACAAATCAAGAGGTGTTTGAATTGCGTAAGAATCTACTAAAATAGGCATATCACTATGAATGACTGAATTGAATCACCTTACATAAGGGAAAATTTTTGGTATCTCTGTGGCTCAAGAGTGTTATCCAGTTTTTTCATGAGTAGACAATTGTTTTTGCTACACCTGAGCCAAAGAGTAGCGCTTAATCTAGGGCTGATTTTTTCAATGAAAGAATGTGAACGCCTGGGCACCTTGTATCTCCCTACATCCTCAGTTTTCTCCTAATCTCCTATTCTATACCTAATTATACCTTTGAAATAAAGTTTTTTGAATCTATATTGTAGTGAATGGAGTTTTTCCTATTAGCAGGAAGTTTTTAATACAATATTATGATCGCGGGAGCACGATGAATACCCGCATATCCTATATTTTTTCCTTAATCTCCTATTCTCATCCTAATAATTCTTTTGAGAAAATTTTTTAATATCTTAAAAACCTCAGTGGATCACTCAGCGTACCAAATGATAGTGTATGCAGTACAAAGCTGCTAAGCTTCAACATTCATTTGGGTCAAGGAAGAAATATACATTTCTATAAGCTTCTGGCACGGTAGGTATGATATGTCTCCCGATTCACTAATCAAGTAAGAAGATTATGATAAGGGATGGAACTCACAATTTTTAAGGCAAGAACAGGTATTGGAGTGTATGATATTATGAAAAAATGAAACCTCTAGTTATTCTTGTATGGTATCACACCATCAAATAACATATCATTTTACGGATAACCACGCTTTGTCCTTTTAGTTGCGTCAACATCAAAGTGAGTCAACCGAACTGTTGACCTTGAACTCGGAGCAAAATTGGAAACCATAATCAATCCCTCAGTCAAAATCAACCCTCGATGTGCCAGGGGAATTAAAAGAGGTAATTTAATCCAGTATAATTATGGTAGTCAGGTACTCACACATGAATACCAGTAGCTTTCCCATAGTGATAAAAAACGGTATGAGGATATCTAATGATGAAATGATTTGTTTCGCAGTGGTTTTGGATATAGCGAGGGAAAATGCTTTTTATCGATGGATGCAGCAAATGTCTTTTTTAACGAGTTGCATAGTCTTCGATTCTGGGTCGCCAGGGTAATCGGATACGCATTCGGCAATAATTGCATTACTTCCCGCTGTCGCGACACGCCCGCTTGCGAGCGAATGGACAAACAAAATTGGTCGCGTAATGGAGGAGAGGGGGGGGGTCGTACTGGGGTACGAGAAATTGGGAAGCAGGTAAGGGACCAAATAATGCAAAGGCGCCAAAGCAATTCGCGTCACGCGGGGTAACTCGTGTGGGAATGGAGGTAGAGAGGAAGAGTTTTGGCGATAGCCAGTTTGGTTTGCAACGCCTCCTCCTAACGGATTATCCCGTTTGGGGTTTCGGACGAAAATGAGATTAAGGGTTCGACGCCCGACGCATTTCAGCGACACGGTCCCTCGGAGGCTTGTGGATTAGGTGGAGAATCGAGTTCGAGATCGTCTACATCTACGTTCCACGACGCAAGTCGCCTCAACACGCGTGCGACAGATGGTGTTAGTACCAGTGATTAATAAATAAAATGTATTAACTATCTTGGGGCAATATGCCTAAAAAAAAACTAAAAATATATGCATTTTTTGAGGAAAATAAATAGAAAAATCGACAATTTGGAACAAACACAGTCATTTCTAACATAGTCACAGTGATGGGAAAATTATTGGTAAAATGCAATTAGGCTTCATAATTGCGCAGTCGAATTTGTAACTAATTACCAATCACTCTTTGAAAAAGTAATCAGTACAATTACCATAACGACTAAAATTTATTTTAAATTTTCTCCTGTGCGTCATGCAATAGCGTTATATATTTTTCCAAGCAGGAAATACGAGCATGCGAAATAAATAAATATGCATGCAAAAAACATATCTTAACACCATCCACAGCATAAATGCGGATCGTTGGACAACCTCCACAAGAAATGTACCGACCTCCCGTCAACGCCGACGGGTAGCATACGGCACACAATGCAGTGCCGAGCCAATACTCCTGCAATGCGTATAATATGTGAATTTCAGCGTACATTTCGGTGCAAATACTTAGTAGAAGGTTTCCTCTATTATTCAGTCAGTTTGAATTGTGTTAATTGTGTTGAGCTCACATGTATCATATTTTATAAAAATAAAATATGTGTGATTAAAAAAAAAACTTTGGGCACTGACAGGTTCGAGTACCCACTCTTGACAGAGTGATAGAAATTCAATGTCAGAGTTACCACTAATTCCGCGATAGCTGACAGCGCCGTGAGCAAATAAACTTATTTTACTCCTGATTCTGGAGCAGAGGTCATTAATGTATATAATGAACAAAGAGGGACGATCACGCTTTCTTGTGGGACACCTGAGGTCACTTTAACGATATCAGAGCTAATTCCGTCAAGAAATAGTTTTTGATCACGATCACTCGAAAGTTGCGTATCCAGTTTACTACTGTTTTGATTAATCCGCATGACTGTAATTTGTATTTAAAAGTTTTTTTTGCGATGCACCGTGTCGATAGATTCCTTTAAATCTATAACTAATGCGTCAACTTGCCTTTTCTATTGTTCTGGCTTTCGCACTATCTCCCCTTGATGAATGTGCTACGATAGTAATGAAATAGTTTAGGTGGGAGTAAGAACTTGAAACACTTTTTCTAAAAATAATAGAAATAGGTAATGAATGAAGATTTTTGCATGAAGTTTTTGACTTGAAGAATAATAAATGATTGTATAACTGCCCATACAATAATAGAATAATATCGATTTTTTTAAACTGGCACAACAGATGCATCCAAGGATTCAGGTTGCTGCGATTTTTGAACTAAGATTTAAGTTCAGACTAAAAATACATGTCATTGTACTGATTAATTGCAAGGAGTTAGAGTTGTTTCCATCGCGGTTATACGAAGGTAGTTAGAAGGAAAAACGTTGAGCCGCTAATGTGAAGCGATAGCTGGCATCGTCGTCTGCAAGTACACGTATTTTACGGCAGATTCGATTTATGCTTGCCTCGTATTCCAGCTGCGGCCTGATGAGTGATAAGCAACACCTCCTCTTTTCCACTTTTACGAACGAAACCGTTGCCACAACACGCTAGATGAATCAGCGAGATGATCGTAATGATCACGAAATCACTCGATCACGTTGCCCCGCGTCCATCCGCGGCACAGCCATACTTCCCCGCTCATATTGATCCCGTACCGATTCCATGATTCATTTTCGGACTGAAGGGAAAAAAAAACGATGGGAAAACGTCAGCGAGCATCCATGTCAAATCCAACGCCAGGCATATCCAACCGCGGTGTCGTTAGGTCGGATATGCGTCGCGTCGAAAACCTATTACAATCTCTAACAGAGCGGTATTAATCGGAGTCAGGACCTAGTCGAAGGAAAAGATCACGTGAGCAGACCCTCAGGCCAAAAGTACCATAATCGTTGGGATAGTGAGGATTGGTAGCATTCGAAGCTCAGGAGGAAAATAAATATGCATTCACTGTGACAAGTACAATCAAGTAAGTACAATTCCTACTGTTTTTGTCTTGATTGCGCCCAACTATTTTATATCTGCGCCAAAAGCTTGGAGCACATGCCATATTCAGGAATGCATGCATTGACAAAGTTTAAATACAATGTAATCACTCCGTGATGCGCTTTACATGCCATACACTTATGAGATAACTTTCGCGCTCTCACGTGCATATGCGTATGCAATTGAAAGATATCCTTAGAATAATGTGATCTAACTTACACGTGGAAAGATTTTCAGTTCAGATGAACAGAGTAACCGATACATTTTCATAAACTTATTAAAATAACATTTATTAATAAAATCTACATTTCAATCAAGTATATTACGTAAAGAAAAGGCTCACCACCTAAATTTGGACTCGAATATGTGGTCTTGCTCTTTCTTCCCATTACCTCTCAAGTTTAAACCCTTAATAATGCGAGGATAACTGATTTTGTTTAGTTTCTTCATGTAAAATATGAAATATGTCAAAGCATACCAAATCATTTCAATTAAGATATCGTAAATTCTGCGTGGATCGCAGAGGATTGATTCGTAGTGGTAACTTCCCAATCTTTAGATATTGAATTTAATCAAGGTTAGATTCAGATAAACGGAGAAATCGGAAGATTTTCTTAAATTTATCAAAAAAACAATTCATGCTTTACGAAACAACAAGAATACATGTGTTTTCAGAAACCAGAAATCATTGCGCGCTGGTATTTAAGAAACTATTTCTAGTTTTACTGCAACCAATGTCAATTGGTGCTGGATATTGAGCGATCGGAAAAAAACTAATTATGTGAAAGGATCGAGTATGCAAGTACGTCACAAATTGAATTAGCTTCTGTTTATACGAATATATGACGATTTATTACGGAGGTGGATGATAAAAAAAATCTTTATCGCAGATTCCGAGGACACAAAAATCTCGGTTCTCTCACGAATGCGCGTCGAGCGATAAAAATAAGCCTCGCGACGCGAAGAGGGACAATAAATGAATAAATAAAAGCGTAATTCCCATCCGCGCGTACACACTCCCCAGAACTCCAGGTGTTACAGCTTTTCCAAACGCCCCCTTCCCTTCCTCTCGCGGTGCCGGCCTATTCATCGGATTTTCATGGTACCCTCCTCCCTTTGCCCTGAAGAACATTAAGGAGGTAGGGTCGCGAACAAAACAAATACTTTAAGTACATTTCATCAAAAAATCATTTTGCTATCATGGGTGACATCCGCCGAGGCTAAAAAGCCAAATAAGACCACACAAACTGTTGATATTACATTTCTTACATGATCAAACTATTACTTAATCAGATATTTGAGCAGGCTTAGCCGCCATTTTTATGTAACCTGCAAAAATTAAGTGATTTTAATTACACTTACTAGCCCTGTAATCTCTAGATTCTTACGCTTAGAACAAGATAGCTCTTAAAATATAACGAATGTCACAGATTTTTGTTTTTCAAATTTGCATAATTTTCTAGCAGTAAAAATCATTATTCTTATGCTTACGCAAGAATTGGCATGATTACTTTTTCTTGTATGGATTTTTTCTATGTATTACTTAGTGGATCGTATAAGAGCCAGTGTAAAAATGCGTTTTTTATATTAAAATCGGCAATAAATGCTACATTATTCGAAATGGTTGCACTGTACATAGGTATATGTGATCTTATTTCCAGTATCACAAAGTATGAAATCATTAATGATGTGGGGATAGGGCATTTTGCTTGGTGTCTTCCTTATAATTATAAAAAAATCAAGATATTACCAATCATCTCAGTTTTAATATTTTAATTTCTGCGTGGTCCATAGAGGATTGATTTTTTTGTTGTAAATTCTGCATCTTTCGAAACTCAATTTATCAATGTATGCGTTCCAAAATCAGCTTTTTTCATGTAGAAAGCTGTCAAATAATACATTTATTAACAAGACCACCAAAACGTTCGAATCAGATAAGACTACAGTAGTCAGCAGCACATAGCTCGAAGAGCAAGTCGAAGGCCTGCAATTTATTGAAGCAATTAACCACAGTGGACACTGCAGTATTTTTTTGATTGTAACTAAGACCACTACACTAGGAAGGATTTTTCACACGGTGTTTTTCTGGTTGAAACTGAATCTCTACAGATATATTCAAAACCAATTTTTTTACAACGAGTTTGAACCGGTGATTCACAAAAATTTTGAAGGAAGACCAAATATGGATACCCTGCAGTATATATTTCATTGAAACAAAGCCGGTACGCCGGGGCAGTATTTGTAATCGGTGTTATTCTCGTTAAAACTGAACCTCAACAAATATTCTCATGAAAGGCAAAGGCCTTCATTGTTTACGAAATTTCACCGGACAAACAGCGTTCGTGCTGAAGTGCTCAGTTAAATACTTCATTAGCCATACGGACGAGCGTTACAGAACCAAAGTTTTCTTTTTTTAAAAGTATTAAAACCGGTTATTCACTGGAATTTTAAGAAAAAAAATATGGATTCACTACGGTACATTTTTGATTGAAACAGACCCTTACTCCAAGGCAGTGTTTGTAAACGGTATTTTTATTGTCAACATTGAACCACTGCAGATATATTCATGAAAATCAAAGTCCTGCGTTGTTTACGGAATTTCACCAGACGAACAGCATTCGTATTGAACCGCTCAGTTGAATGCTTCATTAGCCATCATACGAATGAACATCACAAAATCATATTTTTCTTTTTCATAAAACGTTGAAAACGGTTACTCATTGGAATTTGAAGAAAAAACAAATATGGATTCACTACGGAATAATTTTGATTGAAACAAAGCCTGTAATACAAGGTAGTGTTTGTGCACGGTATTTTTCCGCTTAAAACTGAACCTCTATAGATATATTCATTAAAGTCAAAGGCCTGTATTGTTTATGGAATTTCACCAGACGAATAGCGTTCACGTTGAACTGCTCTTTTTAATACTGGAGCGTTACAAAATCAGTTTTCTTTCATATGAGAAGTTAAATTGGTCATTCGCAGAAATTTTGAAAAGAAACAAAATATGGATACACTGGAGTATATTTTTGAATGAAAGGCAATCCCGTACAACTAAGCAGCTTTGTCTGGTTTAAGCAGGACCTCTATAAATATATTCATGAAAGTCAAAGGTCTGCAATTTTTAATGGAATTTAACCAAAAGAAAAGCGTTCCTGTTGGAATGCTCAATTTTCTTGCTTCAGTTTGCTAAATAGCTTAAGTTTAACTTGAGCGTTAAAAGCTGTATTTTTCTATTCTGTGACCAGTAAAAACCGTTTATTCTTAAGAATCTCGAAGAAAAACCAAATATTGATACGCTGTGTTACATTCTTAATTAAAACGAGCGTGCTGCGCCCGCTCCCAGCGGGCTTCCCCCGCTCTTTTCAATGCAGGTCCACAGAGGGATAGGCGCGTTTCTAATTTTAAAATGTAGAAAAAAAGGCAGGCTCTTATGTACAAATTTAATTGGAATGTTCATGTACAAATTGAGGTCAGAGGACCTCTTTAAACACAACATTGAAAGTAATTATACTATCCTCTGTTAAACGCACATGATGACTCATACTTACGTATCAACAGGAGACTTGAATGTGGAATCAGCCGCATTTTGATAAAAGTTATTTGAATAATGCGAGATAGTGTTGCAAATGAACAAATGTATCAGTTTGTGCGCCGTTAACGTCAGGAAGATTTACCGGTTTTTGTTTTTTTTTATTATTTAAAACCCAATTTTGGGAAGCAATAGCAATATTTAGGAAGTATGATATGCCGTCTCATGTTCTCTGATAAATTCTGTGCATTTTGGTACCTCATGTGTAGAGTTTGGTTGCGTATAAGTTGAGAAAAAGGTATCTATACAGTAGAAATAATATAGAAGATGGATCCTGTACTATAAGGCAGTGTTTTTTTTACGGTATTTTTCTGCTTAAAACCGAACCTCTACAGATATATTCATGAAAAAACCTAGACCACACTCACCGAAATCAGGGGGCTGTTTAAATTTTTAACGCCGAGCAGTTTGGGTTTGTATGCATTATCCATCAGCCGCAACGTGGTTATGCTCCACTCCCATGCATACATATGGAGCCTTTTAGCTCACTAAAGCCTCGCACGCCACCATCCGCACTTCGGCCCCTCCACGAGTCAAGTTTATGCGCGGCAGGAACCCCGCCCTTTCCCATGGTGCACTGCGAGAGACCGCAGTGTGCGCTCGTCACGTTAACGAGTAGAGAGAGGACGGACACCTCTTCCGTCGTCGGAATGATGAAACTTCACGGCGAGTCGGAAAAGAAATAACAAGCCTGCAGCCAGCAAGAGCCCCGCCGCAAGAACATGTGCGCTCCCGCGAGATATAAAAGAAAAAAATAGACGTGCGGACACGGATAATACTTCCCTACGTGGCATCTCAGTGTCCCTCTCTCTATCACCGACTGGCAAACAAAGCTGGTTCCTTACTTGTAACATTCTCCTGGAGGCACACTTTTTAAAGATTCTTTACGAGGACAACTCGGATATTTTAGCATTATTTATTCACATCTACATCTAGGTACTACCCAGTGGCGGATCCAGAGAGGGGCTATGGGAGTCTAAAGCCCTTCCCTGGAGTATCCAATTTACACTACTGATCAATTCTTCTCGGGTTCTCAGCCGGGTTAACTCTGTCGTATAAGCCGACGTTTCGAGAGGCAACTTGTCTCCCACATTCAACGCCGTGTTACTCTTTGAAGTCTAAACAAAAAAAAAAACAAAAAAGGTTTTTAGGACTAAGAGTAACACGGCCATGAATTTGGGAGACAAGTCGTCTATCGAAACGTCGGCTTATACAACAGAATTAACCTGGCTGAGAACCCGAGAAGAACTCATCAATAGTATTCACCAGAAGAAATTTACACAAGATTAAATGGTAATTTTGTTCAGTTGTCGAATATATACAGGAGAGGAGAGCCTCGAAAGCACAAATTACTAACATATATAATATATGTAAGTTTTCTGTGCATAAATCCCCGCCGAAATCATGGAAAATCTGAGCGCCCTGGTGGCGCAACTGGTAGAGTACCTAGCCGGCAACCAGGAGGTTCTGGGTTCGAGTCCCAGTCAGGCCGCATTTTTACCCTATGATTTCTGGCTTTTTCCATCTACCACAGCATCGTTGTTCTCGTCCTTTTTCTATTATATGTTCCTATCCCTTTCTTTCCTTACTTCTGAATTTATATGTATGTTTGCGCATAAGGCGCCGTGTGAATGAATGAATGAAGTAGTATATATATCCTCTTACCTGAATAATTATCAGCTTATGTAAGCACCAACAAATAAGGCTTTTTGATTTACCAAGAGGGAGTTTTCTTCAATACTATTCAGGGTCCATTACATTCCATTAGGCGAACAGGGGAGGGATTTCGTATCCCTTGCTGACGGGATGGGCGTCGCCAATCAAGGGCGTCTTTTAATGATGCATACTAAAATTTCGTTAGGGACTAATGCCCTAGCAAGATTGATTGCACAGAGTCAGCGCTGGCATGGAGCTGAGGGAAATCCATGGGGTGTATTGAATGTTCGATCATTGACATTTTCCTGAAAAATCATATCTTCAACGTTACATTTAACTCAGAAAGGTCAAAAATTATTTTTTTAAACTTCAAAATCGAAATCCATCTTCAAAATGACTAAGAAAATCGGAATTATCTTGAGACAGCGAGTTGAACTCAACTGTATTCAGCTAGAGATTACGATTCGATTTCAATTTCAAGGCACCATTAGACACTGGCGTAGCCGTAGGGACCTATATGGGGTGTATCAAATGCTCGGTCATTGACATTTTCCCAAAAAATCAGATCTTTAACATTACATTTAACTCAGAAAGGTCAGAAATTATTTTTTAAAAACTTCGAAAACAAAATCCATCTTTAAAATGATCAAGAAAATTGGAATTATCTTTACACAGAAAGTTGAAGTCAACTATATTCAGTTCAAAGTATACCGGGACTAGCCGCGGTGATAACTTTTACGGGAGTCACCCGCAATGCACAATCGTGCGAAAGATCCACAGAGAAAAAATCATTCGCCTTGACCGGGATTCGAACCCGGATCACCTGATTTCCGGTCGAGTGCTTAAGCTAGTTAAGCCGGAGAGCAGGCCCGGACATAGAACCCTTTACTAGTGCATAGAAAACTTTACTAGTACACTAGTACTTTGAACTAGTCTAGAGCGAACACCTCTTTGTGTTCTATGTCCGGGCCTGCTCTCCGGCTGTGGCGCTGTGCGCACGATTTGGACTGCTTGTGGCATCATATGCTCAGCAGTCCAGCAACATCTTGTCCGGTAGTGTCCGAAAATATCCACAGGGAAGAATGACGCCTCGGTAGCTTAACTGGCTAAAGCACTCGACCGGAAATCGGGGGATCCGGGTTTGAACCTCGGTCAAGGCGAATGATTTTTTTCTCTGTGAATCTTTCGCACAACTATATTCAGCTAAAGATTTTGATTCAATTTCAATTTTAAGATACTGTTAGACAGTGGCGTAGCCAGGAGGAGGTTTTCCGGGTCACAACAAACCCCCCTCCACTTGATCCTTTAAAAAAGGCGCCAAAAACGAGTAACATGGCCTCAATAAATAACTTTTAATAAATACTCGCACACAATTATTGTTTTTGAGTCCTTAAAAATCACGTTTTCAACATCAAAAATTCCAAAATTATCCAGGGGAGGACCCCATTTGCCCTGAGGTGTTTTCCATACAGCCTTGAGGGCGCCGGAATCTCCGGTAAACCCACTCCCATTTCAAAATCCTTGATACGCCACTGCTATTAGACAGTATTCAAATATTTCCTCACTGTCTCAGTGAATATTGGTACACACAACCTCTGCAGGAAGTAATAGATGTGATTGGATATATCGGCAGCAACTCTTGTTATATACTTTCCTCACTGCTCTCTAAACGATAGCAGGATATAGCCTCACCGAAATGATAATCCTCACGGACGCGAATTTCTCAACATGAATGTTGCTCAGCCGTGGCATCACCTTGAGGTGACACAGTATACGGTAGGGGGAGTAGCTGGCGCGTAGCGATGGGGGGAATTGTGAAGAAAGGCAGGAAGAGAAACTGGCAGATGTGCAGACATAAAGAGTTTCAGGTCAAAGATTGGTTTGCACCGTGCATGGGCATTCGTAGTTAAACCAAATAACAACGACCAAATAAGTTATTCATTCTTTCACGGACATTTAAACGGGAAATTACCGCTTTGTCACACACAGACAAGGTTCCGGAATGCAGTTTCATTCCCTTTAAATACATTTTTCCTAATAAGATTTACCTCGATATCAACAAGTTTACAAGTAGGTACTTAAGGAAAATCTTTTCCATGAATGAAACCATATACTCAGAAGATGACAGAGTAGTCAACAAGAATAAGAAACGGTCATCTTTTCATCATAACTGTTACACCCTAATATGGTCCTAGTTGCTAGGACTAAGTCATTAAGTGTATTTTTGGAAGTTGAGAACACGATACAATGAATAGTTTTTTAAATTCCTTCTTTTAAACACTTATTATCCTCTCATTCCTTCAGGGACTTTTTAATGGGAAATCACCATTAGTCATACACAGACAAGGTTCTGGAAAGCAGTTTCACTCCCTTTGAATACATTTTTCCTAATACGGTTTACCTCGATATCAAAAATTACTTAAGGAAAAGATTTACCATGATTAAAACCATATACTCATAAGGTGACAAAGCAGTCAACGAGTATAAAAAACGGTCATCTTTCCATCATAACTGTTAGACCCTAATATGGTCCTAGTTACTAGGACTGAGTCATTAAGTGTCTTTTTGGGAGTTGTGAACACGATAAAAATGCGTGGGTTTCTAAGTGCCTTCTTTTAAACACCTATTACCCTTTAAAGGTTTAAAATGAATACACAAAAACAAATTAAGGTGTTTAAACCTTTAAACAAATGAATACACAGGTCTCTAAGCTTAGGGAAACTGATTCAAGGAGGTTCTTCATCGTCAAGCGATCTAATACCTCTTTTCAGAAGTTACTGAATGCAAAGGTTTCCTCTCAACGACTTGAAAGTATATATAAGACAGTCGTGATAATCAAATATATTGAATAAGGAAACAAGGAAGAGAGTGAAAGGGAGAGAGAAATGAATGAATACAGGTCGCTAGCTTAGAGAAAGTGGCTCAAGGAGGCTTTACACCGTTGATTGATCTAATACCTCTTCTGTGTAATTACTGAAAGCAACGATTTTCTCTCAAAATTCAAGTTGATATATTGTACTCAATCTGCGTCAATTTAAGAATCATAATATTTATATCAATTATCGTATAGAATATAGAGGACGATGCGATAAGGGAAACTGACATAAGAAGGTTCTTCATTGTCGAGTGATAAAATACCTCTTTCCTTTAGTTAATGAAAGCAACGGTTTCTGTTAAGTTGCAGCCATTATCCAATCTGCAGAAATTAAAGTACAGCAACACTTTTCGTAGGTTTTGAAACTTCAATTTGTAAACTGAGTCCCGTACATTCTTTTTTTTGTTAATTGTGCACTCGCAATGGTTCAACACAAAGGTTGATTTAGAAATTTGAGTTAATTCCTAGACGTGACGTATCGGTAGAAGGAGTATATGGAATTTAGGGATGGGTTTGAACGTGAAGAAAGAGCAGAGAGTAGGTAAGCATACGGACAGAAGGGGATCAGGTCGGGAATATTGGTTTGCAGTGTACAGAGGATTATTCAATGTTTTTGACAAAAGCCAAGTTACAACGACGAAACTCGGTATCCATTTATTCACGGCCTTCTTAATTGGAAATCACTACGTAGTCATACAAAATGTCTTTTTGGAAATGGAAAACACAATATTGCTGAGGTTCTTAAGTGCCATCTTTTAATACATTATCCTTGAAGAGAGAACAAAGACTTCACAGACTACTTGCACTTTTAAACTTCATTCTTCTGTTTTACCGCCAAGAAATGAAATATTGTAGAAAAGATAGTGGTTGGCGCGTATTACAAGAGTTACTTTATAATAAACTGATTGAAATAAACAAAAAATATTAAAATTTATACCATTGTAATCGATTCTTGACATAATAACACATGTAACTGAGTTATTCCCTAGTGATGGCGTATCCGTAGAGTGCATGACGTTTAAGAAAAGGCTGAGTGAGAGGCAGATATACAGACAGAAGGGGATCATGTCGTGAGGATCTGTTCGCAGAGTACAGAGGACTATTCGATGTTGTTGACAAAAGCCAAGTAACAACGACGAAACACGGTACACATTTATTCACGGCCTTTTTAATTGGAAATCACTACGTAGTCATCTAATGAAAAGATTCTGGAATGCAGTTTCATTCTTGTTAAACATATTTTTCTTCATAACGTTTACCTAGATACCAAAACTTAATCAAGCGAACGCTTTTCCATGAAATTAATCATATTATACAAATTATATGGTGGAACAGGCGATGATCTAAAGCAGAAAATCAGTCATCTCTACATTATAACAGGTAGACCATAATATGGTCCTCACTGCTGGGACCAAGTAATAAAGCGTCTTTTCGGAAATGGAAAACACGGTAACAATGCTGAAGATTTTAAGTGCCTTCTTTCAAAGTCTTATTATCCTTAAATAGTGAGCTTTACAATATACTTTCAACTTGGAACGTCATTTCATATTTTACCGGAAAGAAATTAAATATTGTACAAAAGATAGTTGTTTGCGCGCATTAGAAGAGTTACTTTGTAATGAACTGATTGTTTTAAAATAAAAATATTAAAATTGATATCACTGAAATCGATTTTTGATATAATAAGTAAGTAACACATGTAACTGAGTTATTCTCTGGTGATGACGTATCGGTAGAGAGAGTATATGACGTTTAAGTATGGATTTGAACGCGAAGAAAGGGCTGAGTGAGAGGCAGACATACGGACAGAAGGGGATCAGGTCGCGAGGATTGGTTCGCTGTGTGCAGAGGAGCATTCGAAGGGATCAACTGGGCTCACCCACTCCCCCCACGCAGTGCCGATGACGGCGGCGTCGAAGAGGACCCATGGCTGTGTGATGGATGGAGTGGAATTGAAGTGTCGCTCGACGGCGATGAACAGAGGGACTCGTGATACGAAGGAGAGAAAGGAGAGATAGGCCCCGTTTTTTTTCCGCGTGCGTTCGGATCGAGAGGTGATTGCGTTGGGGGTCTGGGTGAGGGAATTGGATGGTAGAGAGGACAGGGGGGGTGTAAGGATAATTCGGCACGAAGCAGGCCCAAGAGAGAGAGAAAGGGGAGTTCGAAATCATCTCGTCGTGGAATTCATTGACCGGCAGACAGAACAAATAGCGTTGGGGGGAGGCGCCTAATTCCATGACGGTTAAAATTTGGTGCGGAATGAGAAAAGAGTAATGCCAGGACAAGGAGAGACAATTATATTTTCTCTCGGATGTTTTTGGGTATCTCAGGGATGAAATAGCTGAGATAACGGGATTTTGATTAAATATACGAGGAATTCCGTTAATAAAATAGGTAAATTGAATTTTAGCAGTAAACGTAAGAGAAACTTCAGGACAGTTAGCGCGTATTACGAATCAGTAAGTTGAATGTTATTCTATAAAATCTCCAGGAAGACAGGTTTATGATTCACATTTACGAAGGATTCAGGGAATGACGTAGGCATAGTATATTGTAGCAGGAAAAGTAAAAGAAACTGTAGGACAGTTAGATCATATTACGAACCAGTATGTACAATAGTATTTTATTAAATACCGGGTATGGTATCAGACGAACAAGTAGGAACTGCTCCTAGCGATACCATTCACTACATCATGAGATTTTATTATGAATATTTTGCCGGAGAAATAGCGTTGGTTCCTAATTCTGTGACGGGTGTAATTTGGTAAGGAGTGAGGAAAGAATTACGGTTGATCAAGGAGAGAATATTGTATTTTCTTTCCATTGTTTTTGGGTATCACAGGGATTAAATCCCCAGGATGACGGATTCAGGGCATGATGTAGGAATGGTGAATTGTAACAGAAAAAGTGAGAGACAACAGAGCATATTACGAATTAGGGAGTAGAATCGTATTTTACCATACACCCGGATTTGTGAACAAGTATGATGCGTTCAAGGCGATGCAATTCGCAAAATCCTTGGATTCCATTATTTTTATTTTACTGGAGAAATAATAGTACACACAGTATCATTAGGAATGGCCAGGAATCAGTTTTTATATTCAATTTTATCAATATTGGGACATCCAGTCTCATATGTGAGCGTGAATTGTGAAAAAAGTTACATAAAAATAACAATACGCATGCAAAAAAATGTCAAATAAATATCTCAGTATTTAATGGCAACCTAATAACGTGATAACCACCCCTAATATTTTGTCGAAAAAAATTTCGCAGGGTGAGTATAGAAATATATTCAAAATGGCAGAGATCGTTTTACTATTATCGACTTTTATTAGTCTGCTTCAGAAAACTGTCCCACTATGTTTTATTAGCGGCCAGGACGTCCGATTTGTTGTTGAAATTGATCTTTACCTAGTAATTTTATGTTCATATGCTATGGCTACATGATATTAATAGTTTCTCCATTGCCCCTGTTTCATAAAACGCTTCTCTCTACGGTGACTACGGTAAACCGAGCCTATTTTCTCTTGCGATTATTTTACCAAGACAGCGCCACACTTTTGCTTAGCATTCATAAAAATGTTTTTGTCATGGCATATCATGTGCTATTATGTTAAAGCTGGTGATTTTCTTCTTAATTAACCTATTATTGTGAAATTAAATCGGCCAATAGCAATTTGAACTAGAATGGTGAGAATAATCCACAATTTTCCAGTAATTTTCCAGCCCATTATCGGCCGTTGCAAAGATTCCAAATCCGTGTAAGCAGGCTTGCGCTTTGAGACACTATTTATATTATGATTTTCTAATTAAATGAAACGTTTATTCCTCTCCGTGAAGGTTGATGACCAATATTCGTATATTAACTGCTTCATTTGACCACCACCAAGCAGCCTGAAAATTACCCATCCGAAAAAAAATATATCAAATGACTTTTGTGATTATAAGGAAAGGGAAACCCCTACCTCTGCGCATATCGCTCGTGAACGACGACCGATAGCTTTATCCATTGCCGTTGAAATATTAAGTACACCTAATTGCGTTGAATGCAATGGCGCATCGAAAGCAGGCACCGAGCTCATGCCACGTACCTGCGGGGGACGTTGAGAGTGTAGCAAAGGCAAGTCGGCACGTTGCGGAGGTAAAATGCAAATTAATTAATTCCTGTCGTCGACACGGCGCCAAAGGGTTGAGGGCACAAATGGATTGTGCAGAAAAGGAAACAAACCGCATTGTAATCATGAATTAATTCTCGTCAACTGTGATTCATTCCAGTTCAAATGTACATCGATCGAATAACCGTGGGTTTAAGGGAATTGAGCAGGAGAGACAAGCGACGACGCAATAGGTACACGGAAAACATGATGGCTTAAGGAGGGAGTAAATACGAGATGATACATCCATAACTTCGCCGTCCTGCTTCACAAAGTATACTAAGATCCTTCAAATTATTAGCCAACCGATGTTTTTCCAAATACCTTGAATGAAACTGTCATTTTCTCTTTTTTTATTTTCGAAAAAGTTCTTTCCTTGTATTTTAACGATCAAAGGAATACAAGAGGCTGGCGCAATATGATAGATCCTATGGGAAGATTAAACGGCATTCTCCATGACGACCCTGAGCGTCTTAGCAGGGTAATAGATGTATAACATTTTATACAAGGGTACTATTATTTAACATTTTTGTGAAAATAATTAGTCTTCTTAACAATATTTAAGCATAGGTACAATTTGCTTTCCAAAATCATTTTCTTAAAAACATTATAATTATTATTAAAAAATGTTTCGCAAGACATGGAACCCTCACTATAAAATCAAAAATACTAATACTATTATAAAAGAAGTCTTATCGGGTCTTCCATTTAGTACAGAGTAACTTCGGTTGCGCGCTTATGATTTTGATATAATTTTTCTCAATTCAAGCATTTTATTCCTGTTGCAATGAAAATTAATATTAATTTAAACTAAGAGGAAAACCCCACATGAAAATATCTAAATGGGTTCGAAATATTTTTGAGAAAGTATTTTTGGACCTACTCATCATTACTTTTTCATTTTTTCACGTGTACTTAGAACACCATTCAAATCAACTGCCACGGAATTTCCGGTAATTCGCCGAAACCGCCGATTGATCCAGTCTCTCACAGGGGAACCTATCCCAGGCCTTGTCTCTGAACACCATTATCTTCTCTAAACTTTGTGTACTCCACAACCCAATTAGAACACCAAGAGAGAGACCCCATGTTCAACACCGCCTCGCTTGCACTCCAATGCAATCGAACTCCGAGTCTTCCATTCCCAATCAAATAGGAAATTAATCACGCATTTAGTTCGTAAGTCACTCACTATGTCCAAATTTTCAGTGCTAACTACGGAGAGAAGAATCTGTTTTTCTAACGTGTTTCAACTCCCTTTGATGGATATTTTTCAAATTTTATTGAACTTTTCACTTTAAGATTTGTCTTTAAGGTTTCTTTGATGAATAACTATCACTTATAATCACTCACTATGCTCAAATTTTCAGTTATAACTACGGAGAGAAGAATCTTTTTGTACTGATGTGCTTCAACTCCCTGTGGTAAATATTTTTAAAATTTTATTTAACGATTTTTAAAATTTGTCTTTAAGGTTTCTTCGATGAGTATCTATTACTAATACAACTTCATTTTTAAGTAATGCGACCCGGGTTTAGGTGAAAAATTATCATAATCCTTAGTAAATTATTATATAATCATCAAATATGATAATTAACGTCTGATGATATTGATTGTTCATCGAAACCCGGATCGCTTTCTTAAAAATAGAAGTGGTAAAAGTAATACTAATCCATTCAAGAAACCTTAAAATGGAATACCACAGAGTTTAAAATAAGTTAAGTGAATTCTGATTTAGCTTTGCTTTAGTTCTAGAGTTGGTCTATAATTTTCTCTTTACTATTCTAAATATAATGGAAAGGCCTTGTGTCATCCGATAGCCGTGAAAAAACTTGGGTGGTTCGTTTTCCAAATCCATAATGGTTGTACTTGCCCATAGTCCTCCTCTTCTTATAAATTCATTTCACCCAACAAGATCTTCTCTTGTCAGCTAGCATCTAACGTCTTACGAGGTAAGCACTGTCAAGCAGGTATAATTCCTCGAATTAAATATTTCCTGATTACGTTGTTTTTCAAGCATGGCCAAACTCACATGTGTCTGTATCGAATACACAAGTCCACTGGACGAGCTCTAAACTTGTAGCCGCTCATCTTTATCTCATCATTATCGGACCATATAACCGATTATATTAATTAATTGTCATGGCTGAAACTCAACTCTCGATGCCGGCTGCATACTTTTTCCCTCCTTTATTAAATTCTAAACACAAAAACACCACTTTACCTATCATGCGAGTTCAATGTCATGTGACACTGCCACATGACGAACACAATAAGGAATCACAATCTTGTTATACCTCATCACCGAACTGTCATTTACAACAAATCATTTACCGTTACTGCAAGTAGGGAATGGAATAACTTAACCTTTCAACTAGGAACTCATCATCATTGGCATTTTTTAAAAGGATTGGCATCTTGATAACATGACATTGACAAAAAGAAATCTTTTTCACACAAAATTTTCACATGTACTTGTTTTTTTTTTACATTTTACAAATAGTGTATATTGTACATCTTTTGCATTGTAAACGTTTATCAACCATTTTTAATGTTTGCATTGACGCTATCGAGGGGTTAGGTGGAAGAGGGACTTCTTAGTCTAAACCTCGCGCGAATAAACACATATTATTATTATCTTGGTGCCGCTTCTTGCCTCTCGAGTACATGTGAGCGCGAAGCCGCCTGAATACGCTTCCAGTGTACGACCAGCCAAACGATTAACCTTCCTTTGGGCGCAATGGATCTGACAGACACAGTGCGACTTTTTTGCATTTCTCCATGCCATTAAGCGGTAAAAACCCTCGGCACTTATTGTAGCTGTTTGTTTTGACATGCGTTATGCAGCCTTTTGCTTTTGGCATTTATGCCGACAGATCGTTGGCGTTTTATTAAGCATAATTAAACAAAATAATGACATAATAGAGCAAAATAAAACCATTATTAGTTAAATAAGATAACAAAAAAAAAAAAAATATTGTAGTATTCACATGCTAAAATATATTTCATATAATAATATTTACGAGAAACACCCAAATAAGAGATGAACTGGGTGTCCAGGCAGTCACTGACAAACTACAAGACTACAAACATAGATGGAAAGAACATTTACTTCGAATGCCAAATGAAAGAATTCTAAAACAAGCAATGGAATATCAACCACTTGGCAAGAGAAGTATAGGGAGACCAAGGAAAAGATGGTAATGTGGAGCCTGAACAGGCTTAGTAGCCTAATCCTGGAAGGAAGAAGAAGAATATTTACCAGCATAATGAGCAGGTTAAATCCTACCTTGCTATATTAGCCTAGGGCCGTATGACGGTGTATTAAGGAGTCTATATAGTAATCATAGTTGAAGTGTTACAGTACACTAATAATGTTGCTTTAAACTTAAAGCGTGTATCACTGAGCCATGCCAAATGTTAATAATGTTTTTTCACCTCTGTGCCTGTCAGGCACGTTACGAGTAAACTCAGCAATTCCAATATTGCGCCTGAGGGAAGGATATGAGGGTCTTGAAGGTACGCCAGTAGCGGGGTTTCGTCAAAAACTTCTAAGGGCGTACAGAAAGCGTTACACAGATGTTAGGCGAATGAGGCTGGGTACTGCAGGAGACTCGGAGACAGCGCGCTAGGCTTAGATTGCTTGAGCAATTGAAAATTAATATCTGTGTGAGCGACACGGCATACTATAACCCCACTATATTCCCAGGTCCGACAGAAATGATAAATTAAGAGAGATATTTTCCCGAAAGGATAGGTACGGGTTTCCTTTTTTCCCCCGCACGGTAAAAGACTTTAATAGATGCTAGGCGTAATTTCATTAGAGCAAGTTATTTCTATTTACAAACTGCTGGTGTCCTAACACGCCCCGCCACACGACTATTGTCGCGGTTTGCGGGCTATTGAGCAGAAGTAAATTAAGTATATGTCTGCTAATCGAGAAGAGTGCTCACACAAAAAGTGCCAGAGGATAGAAGTTACATAATCGGGGAAGGCAGAGGAAGATGGATAGGGTTTACGAATATAGAGAACGTGAGTAGCCCTTATTGTAAATCGAAGATCGTTCAATACCGGAAGATGGCCGGAGGGATACGCGAAATACTCAATGCAAATCTACCAAAATCTGAAGTAAACTTTTACTGGCAATATCTCAGTCAGGTTCAACCCGTAGATAGGTTATACGGCTAAGGGTAGAGCTCACGCCTGACTAGGCCATAGGTATGTATTTCTTCACACATTCAAGGAGAGGGGTGGGGGCAAATGCCTTTACTTGGGTCAACTCTCACAGCAAGTACTTACATTTAGGGTGTCCGAATGGATCACCCTTGATTTGAAGGCGGGATATTCCTGTGAGCCTCCAAGAGATATTATTATTTAATATTTCCATACCACAGAAAGCAGCTCTACACGGCCTTTTACATTGATTTTATTAACATGATAACAACTTAACGTACACAAACAACCCTGCTCTGGAAAGGGGTAACTGGATAGGCGGGACTCGAACCCGCGACATCTTATTCGGCAGGTGGGGACCGAGACCGGCAGAGAAAGAGGCTTATGTCCACTATACCACGATATCCGAAAAATTAAAGGTACAATGATTCAAAATTAGACCCTTAAATTTTCACCGTATTTTTTACCCCAACTTTCAGCACTTCAGACCACTCCTGCTCTCCTTGCAATTTCCGCATATCCACCATTTTTATCATTTCCGCATATTTAGATTCCGCATTTTCAGATCGCTATCTATCTCATGAGTCAATTTCTTCTAACTATCTGCGATATCTTCTAACGATATTCGCATCTTAGCTTTGAATCTGCTTTCTCAATACATGTGGTATCCGCAACTCCTGTCCTCAAATCTCTCATGATTTCGGTTTTCATCCCCCATTTTTATTACCGTACCAACCCCACATTATTCCTGCGCTCGTTAATACCTGGGTCCTCAATTCCTCCTTTCTATGCGTTTCCCGATACTTACCACCCTGACAAAGGCCATCCTGAGAGCCTCAAACTCGCGAGCTAGCAAATAATCTTATTCCCTATCATTTACCCTTTAGTCTTCACCATAACTTTCTTGCCGCCATATTTTCACTTTTCTTACTGTAAAAAAATTCAATCTAATGAAATTGGGATGTTACCTTTCTGGACGTGGAACAAAGTCGTAGATTAGTAGCATCACCTTGCATAAATTTTCTTACCAATTTTTCCGATTCTCTTTATGTCTATTCACCAGTACGTCATGGCAAAATTAGCAGTGCAGGAACGCATTTTCCTAATCTTTCTTTAGAAGTGAAATAATACTCTGAGTTTTTTATTACTGGCTATTATTACCACTTTATTACATTTTTTTGTTTTGGTTACGAATGTATATATGAGATATATTAAGACAACAAAATTTATAAAGATGTCTACAATGATTGATTATTACGTCTTTTAGCTGACCTGCTATTATGTCTTTTGTTGACTATGGTACGACTGCTATGCACTAGTTTTCTTTAATTTTATGTGTTTGATTCGCGTTTCATTTCTTTTTTATGTTTCTTGTTGCACATTGTATACTTATATACTTGCTTGTTATTTGGCCACTCATAATTGGAAATATTGCCGTATTTATGCTAGGCATTTTCAAATAAATAAAAAATAAAATATACAATAAGTTGGAGGAGTGGATGACACAGCAAGTACTTACATTTGTGGAGGAGGAGTGGATGACCATATTTACCGTAATTTTCGTAAAAAGATATTTTTTGTTTACCTATAGTTGAAAATGAATGTGAATCAAACAAAATGTGGATTTTACGTTTGTGAGTATGGAAAAAAGACGTAGACAATGAGGAAGACGAGCAGGAGAGGGGCCAATAACCAAATTTATCATAGCTTTCCCACCATCATATTTACTTATGGATAAAAATTAATATGAATCTAATAAAATCAGGATTTATACTTTCTGGGCATGGTAAAAAAAGCCGTAGACATTAAGCTAGACGAGCAGCAGAGAAGTAGGAACCATTGGGGTAGGGGGTTTGTTGTGAGGTATGGACGTGGTATAGCAAGGGGTGGTTTGTGTGTGTGTGATTGAGTGAGTTAGGGCCCCTCAGGTGTCGTGCACACGGCAGCCCCTGTCCCCTCAAATTCCGCACTCGCCCCGTTAACCCAACCGACCCGCGCCCCTGCTTCCCACGAGTAATCAGTGCCGGAGTGGCTTGCCGGAGGGCCGGACAGAAATTTCGGGGTTGGTTGGAAGCCTACAGAGGTAAGGGGGGGAAGGGAATGAGTCCGCAGAATTGTGGTTGCCAGTGGAAATAGTTGGGGCGAAAAAAAAAAATACTCATCGGGAAAGTTACCGGAGCGTAAGTGTACTGCTGGGGAATTCAGGGAGGGTGCGTATCAAGGAAATATCAGAAAAGTGTTTCGTAGCGTGGTCAGAAGCTGAATTCAGTGGTTTGTTTGAATGCATATCCATAAAAAATACGCCTTGGGAGAAAATGTTTTTAAAATTATTTTTCGACAAAACAATATACTATTTCAATAGGCAATATTTCTGAGTTTCACGTAAAGCAGGTTTATATATCCATCAGGATACCTTTTAGCAGTTAACAATTGAGGACTGTGAAGTGTATTTTTATTGGAAATGTGTTTTGACAAACATTTTAAAATACCAAAATTTTTGCCCTATACAGCCCAAAAAATTAAGAAAAAGAATGGTAATAGCGAGGGTTTGATTTTATCCTGCGGGGTATGTAAACCTTCCTGACATGAAACTTAAAAATGATGCGCAATCCATCATTGTATTTCGCATCAGTTGCATCAATTATTTTAGCAAAAATGAAGGATAAATTTCAAAAGTGACATACGAATCAAGTTTGTAATTTAATTATTCTTGCTTTTAAGGATGAAAATATTTTTTTTTCCTCGCATCCCATGTTTTTTCATACAGTAGCCTCAATGGGGTACCGATTCACGCTGTAATATTAAGCTGAAACTTTACCAATCGTACTCTTAGACCAACTGGGAAATTTGAGGAAGTATTTTCAAGCTTGTTGAGATAAAAAAGTTCTCCCGCTCGGATCCCTCGCGACCGCCATAATACCGTGTGTCCGCCTAGAATAGATAACTTATAAAATCAGTACTAAAAAAAAAGATTTCCTTCAGGAGTGGCTTAAAGGAAAATACCTAATTTCGTAGTTTTCATTGCTAATATTTTTTAGTGATTCACTATGAAGTTTGTGTGGATATCCTGTGCATTGAATGCAAATTCAGTAGAATTTCTAAAATTGCTTATCTTTTTCCGCAATTAATTACGCACTTTTTCATACAAAATTACCTAATACTTGAGCATTATGATCGTTACCAACAGCAAAGGTATACTTGAATCCAAAGACAGTTCCAATAGTATCAGCAACCCAAACATTGACAGCACCAGAATGATTAGCCTTCAAAACAGTACAATCCTTGATGATTTTCTCCACTGGTCTCCGAGGAGCCCATCTTCCATCTGTATGAGATTTACTCTCATTTACTCCCAAGATACTCTTTAAATATTATTAAGTGTATTCAGGATTATTTGTACCTTCCTATCAAGATAAAAATTCAGATGCAAAACATTATTCAAAGCATTAACACACAAAAAAGACGAAATTACACTAAAAAAGCTTTTTTTATTTGAATGTTAAATCAAATGAAATAAATTGAATTAGTAAGCTTGCGGGCTCGACCATAGATAGGATAAAATCTGTATACATTTTGTTAGAGTATCAAGTGGAAAGGCTGAGTGCTCTGAAAGACAACCTCGTAATCTGATGCACAGAATAAACACCGGGACACCCAAGGGTTGAAAGAAGAAACGTCAAATCCAAATATAGATGCGTGGGAAACCCAGCAGTTGTTGGGACACCGACCCCACTCTGTGTAATGAGATACCCCGATATGCCCGCAACCCCAAAATTTACGGATGGAGTGCTCCCACATAATGTTTGAAAGGTTTAGCACGCACTCGTATTTGGAGGAAACCTCGGGCAGCTCCTGCCCACGCAAATATGTTTCCCGTTGAATAATTCTTTGCCAAATCAAGTAGACAGAGTAGTATCTTGGCTCTCAGATTCAGAGAAATATTTAAATTCTTATGAGTAGAACTATTATATTAATGTTTTGGGGAAAAACGTTAAGAATTAAATTTGATCATGTTTGCCTATCTATGGCCCATCTCACAAAGTTTCTAGAAAAATTTATTGCGGTTGAAGTGAGGTTAAAGTCAATAATAGCTTCTTCAGTGCGTGCACGTCTTTTTGTATAAATGCTATATTTATGATAATGGTTTATGATAATGGCACTAGGGAAAAGAGTAAACAATTTAATTGAGCTGTGTTGATTGTAGGTGCCCGTTAAATATTAGACATATCCTGATAGGTGGTGTTAAGTACTGCGACGCGTGAAGAGGGATTAATCTAGGGGGAGACCTAGAAGCCCTTTTAGGAGACCACCCGACCAACTTAAATTATACATATCAGTTCCTCAGAGAAATAAATATTTTTAATAAAATCTAATTATGCTCACTCTTCCTACGAAGACATCATATGCAGTGGCTCTCTTTCTACGTAAGTTTTGGAGTTGGAATGACACAGTAGTGGTGCGAAATGACCTAGCCGTCGACGCACCCTAAATATAAATACTACTACTACTGAATTTAGCTATTTGATCCTCAAGCGGGTAGTCCCTCTTGGATTGCCTTGACACTTGAGTGCTGAATTAACTATGGCCTGTTCTCGGCTCAGTGCTGGCCATTTTCTGCATTTTTAAAAAATCACTAAATAATAAACTGTTAAAGGTATTTTATTTTCATTTACGTATTATAAAATTACAAGATGGTTAAATTATGCACTAAAATGAACCATGCCTACGACCATGAGCTACTGTTTAATGCTAGCGACGCTAGAGAGCGTTACTTTCCGCGCAACAAAACATGTGCGTCGCTCAAAAAATCCTGCAAGTCGCCGGGCGACGCACATTTGCGTCGCTAGAGAGCGTTACTTTCCGCGCACTCTATATGTTAAAGGCCAATATGAATCATTTTCTTAAATCTAAGCTGACTTTACGTGGGGGGATCGCAGTATGGAAAAACTTTACACCGGATACTTTGCATTCGAACTAGAGACTACTTTGAGGGACAGAAAAAGAGAGAGGGATGGAGACTATGGCCCCAGAACTAAAGAACATGTCTCAGCGCTTCAGTTAGGCAACCTGCTAAAGATAAATATTCTAATTTAATTGAAAATTACATATAATTAAAATTATTACTAAACCATTAGAAAAAGTATAAAAAAATCGCAGCAGAAACATAAAAACACGTCATACCAAATCTTAATGTGCAGCCAAACTTATACCATGATACTCTGTCATATTAAAGAAATTTTAAATTTGGCAGATAGCTCTCCATAATCTCTGCCATTACACATTAGAAAGAAAAAAGGAAGGGAACTATGCGAGGATCAGTAGAGAATAAAAGGATGATTCGGTAGAAGTAGATGAGATACATAATATTTTCTTAAAAAACACAATTTATTGCGTCATGTTCAACTTAACATTCTTCTTGCTGGTGTCGCATTAGTCGGTAACTTTATTCGTAAAATTTTGACATTTGCTGCACCATTAATGCACAAATTTGCACAAATTATAGATTACAAAAATAAATATAACGATTCATCATCCTAATTTGGGTAGTATTTTTATTCCATCATCAGAAATTTCACTTGCTTTCATGCATTTGTCGAATGTCATTCTGTTTGTTAACAGCGAGAGCCTCATATTTAACATCAATACCGTTTCTTCTCTTCTCCTCATCATGCAGCCATTACGAGGGATCGTTGACGTCACGCCTGACAAATGAGCATCGACAAATCGTCACAGAATTCCGGTTCCATCTGGGCCCCTGTGTATCCACGCGTGCGTTCGTTTGTGCGTGCAATCATGGCCTCCCTCTTTCTTTCTCTCTCGTTTCCATGCGTAGTAAACCATTAAATTCCGCTACATAAGTTCGGCGGTATGTCCGTTCGGTGGAGTCAGCCAGGCAGGAAAATTCATTCTTTTGTTTACTATTCTGAGGTGGTGTCAAAGCTCCGGTATGGATTTTACGTTCACACAACGTTTATTTCAACGCGCGCACTCACTCGCATCGAAAAACCAAAAACGTCGTATGAACGTATAATCCTTAACGCGGAATATGTAGTACTGACGCTCGCAATCGAATCATTTCAGCGAGAGCTGTAAAAAAAATAATTTAATTAAAGTGGCAATACGTCCCGGCGGTTTGGCCGGAACAGTCCCGGTTTAGACCGTTTTTTAGGGCGTCCCATCGGTTTCCGAAAATTCTCTACACATATCCCGATTTCGCGCAAAAATGATGGGAAATGTGTTATTATTATAAAGTAGTAGTTTCTTTAATAGTTTATGACAGAAAGCGTAACACAAAACTACAATAAGAGTTTATAGTTTAGTTTGTCAAAGAGGAAACATAATAACAAAAGCAATAGTAAAAATATTCTTACTCCTGATTTTACAAATCCTTTCCATTGAGTATGGCTTTTTTATGTGTTTTGGGCTTCACTGAGGACCCTTCTATCCAATGGTAAGGTGTCACGATCTGGGCAAAAATATTTATGGCCACTCTAAATATAATAACAATGTTTGCATCGCTTCCGGGAGTCTACGGTCGCAATAAATGTAATATGGGACAAATGCAATACTCATGGCTTAATAGTGTACTTAATATCGTGGCAGGACTCGAATCCCAGACCTCTGAGCTGATATTCCATAACTTTCTTTGCTGTCATCGAGATTAACTACAGGTGCACATTCAAGCAGTAATAGAAATGGAAAATGAAAATTCACAGAAAATCAACAAGATGGCGTATCAAGAAGAGAAAATTCAGCTATTACTGAAGAGTTAGCGCTGTTCCATAACGAGAAGGGTAAATATATATATCTGGTAAGTATAAAGTTCTCTTATTCTTTAAATAAAAAGCAGTACGGATGGGTTGTGATACGATTTTGGGTGGGGTGTCTCATCAAGTTTTTCCCATTTATTTTGAACACTTCAAATAAAAGGTTAGTACGCATCTACATCTAATTGATACACTGTGAGCCACCTCTAGGGTGTATAGTGGGGGTGTTTATTTTTTCCACAAAATGCACTAAGCTACATGTAGGTGCTACCATAATTTTACGTTTGATTACACGAAGGGGTTAGCAAACCACTAAACATGCACCACTCATTCCGCTAACTATGGCAGTACTTCGGCCAAGTATAACTCAAACTCAAACTTAGGGCATTCAAGAAAAGAAGAAAAGCTAAGTACCAATATAGTGAAACTGGGCATATAGTTCGGCACGAAATAATTATTTGTCATATAGTAATAATTCTAACGTGTTATGAGGGTATTTCAATCTACTTGCGCACCCGCTGAATTTGATTGTTACAAGCGCCATCTCCACTTCTCGCCTAAGGTCAGAATAGTAATATAGATGTAACATGGGAGCACGTGGTAAGGCTACATCACTCTCATCGCGCGAACGGATTATAAGGGTTCTAAAGTACGTGCGTTTGATTGCACGTGCCAGTGCGTATTGGAGCAACCATGCCCTCTCTTTCTCTTCTGTCGCGCGTGAGCAACCATTAAATTCCGCTAAATAAGTTTGGGGGAATCTCCATTTGGTGGTGTTGGCGTGGCGGGAAAAATTTCGTCCTTCTTTTTTTTGTAGTTTGGTTTTGGCGGGAGCGGGCGAGTTAAGCCCCTCTTTGTTGACATGCACGTTACGTGTCGCGCCTGAGCAAATGAGGGGGCGAATATTTCGAAAGGGTCGGGAAAGGGGTAGGTTTTTTTTTCACTGAGGGTGAGATGGGACCAGGGTTTTTATGTATCAAAGTCGGCAAGTTGGGTTCACGGGGGCTGTCGGAATTGAGACACGTTCGGCAATCGGTTATTCCCCGTTGGATCTGGAAACGTGTTCCATTCAGGAATTCTCATCGTGCACGGTAATCCCGATTCCGTAACCGAAAAAGGGTTATTTGTTTCTCGGTGTTGCAGCAGAAAGGGATGGTGGCAAATGGCTGTAGCATTGATGAACCAATGAGATGCTTCACTCCGGCATAAATAAAAAAAATAATTTAAGGACTCATAAAAAGATGAAAAAAACGCGTTTTTGGGCGAAAGATAATTAATTATCAACTATTAATCTTTAGCACCTTTCTGTTTCGCGGTTAAATTGGCTAAAACACGTGACCGGCAAACGGTAGATCCGAGTTCGAATTCCAGCTAAGTAAGTCAAATATTTTTTCACGGTGAACCCCAAGCACTGGTGTAGACTACGAGTACTTACTGGCATGGTAAACGCAAAGCATCACTATAGTTACGCCAACGCAAAACACTTTTATCGTCATCATAGATGCGAAGCCAGTCAGAGGAAAAGTGGAAAAATCAATGGGCTTTTAAAATCGCAATTAATTACCTCATGAAGTACCGAGTAACAATATTCACTCTGTTTTACCAACTCCAAGTTCTTTTTCAGTTAGAAGAGAAGTTTTTTCAGAATTCATTTTTCATAGGAACTGAAAAGGAAAAACCAACTTGCGTTCTGCGTACTCTATTTGGTGCGCAATAATTAAAGGGAAAAGTTGATTTGTTTCCTCCGGAGGGTGAGTTAATTTATTAACTTGAATGGTTCATTATCTCGATTTTATTCACCGACCTTACGATAAGAGTTGACTTCTACAGTTTACATTCAATTTTTCATATAAAGACGCTGCCCTTAAATCGAATGAGATCGCTATCGTGATATGTGTGCTAAAGCAATATCGGATGTAGCAATACCAGTTTTGAATGAATCGAGGATGCATATTAAGGGAGGAAAAATCAAGATATATGGTGGATGGGAGTATTAGAAGCGAACGATATTGATTTTGGCGGATGTTGGGACATTTTGATTTCCTTTTTGGAGATGGGTAATTAATTACTCCGCAGTTATCGTTTCCATTGAATTGCGCACGCAGTAAATTCTGAGAGTGAATGTATGCAATTTTCTTCCTGGACGCCACAATGTTTTGCCTCTCTTATTTTGCACTGAGTACATTTCGGTGTTGCACCCCTTCTTATAACCTTAAGCATTTTTTTCTTCCAGAGAAACGAAATATACATCTGTTTCCAAATGAAGCAATGACCGGTTAAGATTCCCGTACAGCGTTCATGAAGTCCATTGCTGTAGGATCTATGTTACCTCAGCGAATATAATCACTGAACTATTCTCGAAACGAAATCCGTAGGAGCATAATAGCAAACTAAACAGATAATAATAATATTATTATAATAATTCTTCCACCTAACCCCTGGATAACGTCAATGTAAACATATTTAAAAACGGTAGATAAACGTTTACAATACAAAACATATACCATACACAGTATTTGTGAAATTTCAAAAAAGATAAACAAGTATATCTGAAAATTTTGTGTAAGAAAAAAGATTTCTGTTTGTGGGGAAAAAACATGAGGATTAGGGTGTAGTATCCTTAAGCGAAAACACCCACTGCAGGAAAACGCCCACACTAGATGGTGGGGGGGCGTGAAAACCTGCGAAAACCTACTGACAATGAGTGAAAGCTAATGTCATGTTAGATGCAAAATACAACATAGTGTATTACAATAACGGATGTATGTAACATAAACTACGATGGCAGAGCAAACAGTTGAAACATGGGGTTAAAAATTCTCACTTGTCAGTTATAGAAAAATTCACTCCTTCATAACTTTCACAAAATATTTTTAATAGGGCCTTCTTGCTGCCCCTTCATGCGCAAATAAGAGCAAAATTCCTGGTGGTTGTTTTTTCCCAACGGAACACCATGTCTACCATATTTTTATCATGGTGTTTCAGCAGCTGTGCCGGGCTGCATTGCCTACGCCATGTAAGCAACACGCCCGTTCTGTGTATGAGTGTTTTTTCATGCTTTCTGGAGTCGCTGCTGAATGCACTGTTGAAATCGGTAAATTAAGTATAATGCTGTGACTAGGGTGACTAGGGTGAGGCACTAGTAAATATTATAGCTACAAATGTGATTTAATTTCGAGTCCATAGGCTTGAAAAAAAGACCTGAAGTCTTCCTCATGAAAATTTTGCTAAGGTCTTGAACATTTTCTGTGAATGTTTTAGATAAGATGCTCATTTTTACGTTTCATTAATAAGCAGTAAAAGAGGGAAACTGGTAAAAACTGATTTCTCTGATTCCATAATCTTATTCCATCTGAAATAGAAAAATGATGCTTTGATTGTGTATTGAATAACGTACTCTTCCGTTGCATCGTGTCCTATTTTTATCATGATTTTTTATCATATGTCATGCGAAAACCTTTTAGAAATGCAGGACTGTCTGAGAGACATAAAAAACAAGTTTCGTCAACCTTGCATTAACAAAAAAAAGCTACTACGGGTGATCTGATCTTTTAACAACATTGCTTCAAAACTTTAGGGAGGTAATGCATTAACACGGATCTTCACACAATCCTCCAAATTTAATTTTAATTTTTGCAGCGATGGTTAAAGGATATTTGTTGAATGTTTGAATGATTCTATGTGGCTAATGATTGATGAAATTGGTCCAAATCCAAAACGATAGAAATGGGTACGTGATTTACCTTCCTTGGAATTTTACGCCTCATTCAATCCTTCATTTCATTGGAATATTGTTTTTCAATATATGTGATAATATATGGACCATCTTGGGTCATTGAAATTGGGGGAATCTTTCCTTCTTAAAATTGTGAACATTATCTGTAAAATAATAATAAATAGTAGCGGGCGTAGTTTGGTGGAAATCCATAATCGCAGGAATAGAAGGATCAACAACTCAATCAATCAACAAAAAAAGGTTGCGCCTTTATATTCTGCCGTTGATTTCAGTTGGTACGCAGCGTTAATTTGGCTCCCTCTCTCTTTCTCTTCGAAAAATATTCTCCTGAGGGTAACACAGTGTATCGCGTCACAAAAAAAGACAAAAATATATATTGAAACAAATGTCAACAAAATATCCTTATACATCATCAGTCAACATACTATTATTTTTCAGGAATAGAAGGATCAACAAGTTTGCTATTTCCACATAGTAATTTATTGAGACCGACCATGGTTTCGTTACAGAGTAACATTATCAAGGTGTTGATAATGTTACTTGATAATGTTACCTTGATAATGTTACTCTATAACGAATCCATGGTCGGTCTCAATAAATTACTAACTGGAAATAGCAAACTTGTTGATCCTTCTATTCCTGAAAAATAATAGTATTTTGACTGATGATGTATAAGGATATTTTGTTGACATTTGTTTCAATAGATCTTTTTGTCGTCTTTTTTGTGACGCGATACACTGTGTTACCCTCAGGAGAATATTTTTCGAAGAGAAAGAGAGAGAGCCAAATTAACGCTGCGTATCAGCTGAAATCAACGGCAGAATATAAAGGCGCAACCTTGATGAAGAAACCCACATTTCGCTGAATCGCACGCTCAACGGTTTTCCCTAGCGGCGACCGTTTGCGGCTGAGAGCACGTTCGTTCCAGGTCCGTACTGGCAACCGCGTCGGTCACGCAAAAAATAGAATAACACCCGCGTGGAGGTAAACAAAATGAACAAAAGGGTGCAGAGGCCGTACTGAATGCTCTCGAACTGAGAAAGGAGAGAAAGGAAGAATATGCTTCTTTCGTGGAGAGATTTACCTATTATTACAAGGTCATGGTTCGTAGCGCAGTATTGATTTTAAGGGATGCTTGACCTATTGGTATATCTTAAGTTATGAGTTGCTAAGCTTTCCTTCTTATCAGTGTTGGAAAGGGGCAAACTTTCATTCTCATTGGTGAGGGTAGGATTTTTGGAAATATTTTTTAGCACTTTTCTGTGAGTTCTGTAATTATTCCTTCTTTCAACGATGCCATCCATGCTTTTACGGTGAAAATTGAAGTTAGACTATATGACATGGAAATTAATCAGTGTTTACATTTCTAATGAAGACTTATAAATTATATCTAATTTTCAATGCTTGAGGAGGTAATTTCGCCATTTTCATTTATATACCTTGATAGCTATAACTCTAATTTCCTGATATCGACAGCGGTATTGAAGAAATTCCGTCATTTATGCTTATCATAACCCTCGAGTTATGAAACACCTCACATTAATTTCTTCGATAAAAAGACATGAATACTTAAATGATTGAAAACGTTTATTTCCGCACGTAGGCAAGCACAGTCACATGATCCTCATATGGATAAGTCTAGTAATTGTGAAACTTTTCAACACCTTAGAATACATAATCTATAAGCTTGCCTCAGTGAGCAGGACCTATTAACTATTCAACTTCCACATGCGTCATTGAGTGAGTGAAAATAACGTTTCGAAATGAGTCTATGTGTGTATTGTAAAATTTTGATAACAGTTTTCTAATGGCCTGATTACACGATACATTAACACCTACGAATTTATGCCTAAATGAATGAACGCGCGAATGAACTACAAAATGTACCGTGTAACCGTGTACCGTGTACAGAAAATAGAGCCTGTTCTAGTTTGGTTCATGCATTCGAACATGTTTCCTTCTGGTCCACTAAAGTCGTTCATGCAGACAGAGGTTAACTTTTTCGTGCTAGTGTACCGTGTAACCAAGCCATAAGAGGGGTTTTTAGAATGAAATTAACTATTTTTTTTACAAGTCGATAAGGTTTCGTATAAGTTTTGCACTGAAGTTTTCATGATGATTACATGTAGGGATTTCGTTTTCCT
Source organism: Ischnura elegans (assembly GCF_921293095.1). NCBI lineage: Eukaryota > Metazoa > Arthropoda > Insecta > Odonata > Coenagrionidae > Ischnura > Ischnura elegans. Next base: position 60,409,825 of record NC_060253.1, read on the forward strand.
ATAGAACTAATCAAGGGAGAAGGAATATATGGGCACGAAGAGAGAGGAAATCACAGAATTGGAGGAAGGGGAGTATGAAGGAGAGAATGGCGTGGTTCAAGGTGGGCGGGGACAGCGCTGTGATCTCCGTCACGGTCCATCTGGCCACCACCAAGACGGAGGAGGGGATTTGGAGGGAAGGCCCATCCATAATGGACAATTACGTGCAGCGGGCTGACCTTGGGAGTGAAAGGCAAGAGAGGTCGAGAGACGGATTGAGGGACAGGATGGAGTTTGGCAAAGTTTGTTTTATTATTTTCTACCGCCCCGCACTCCGAAGGGTCCGAGCAGAAATAAAAAAAAGAAGGCCGAAAGCGTCCAGTTTGGAATTGTCCGTGATAGGAAAAGTAAAGCTGGAGTCGGCAATGAAAGGAGTAGGAAGGGACATCTGTACCTACTAGCGGGAAATTGATTATAATAGATTGAGGAGCGTTCTGCTGATTTTCAATCAACTGGTTAATCAGATCACCCAAGGCACGACAATGGCCATGAAGGACATTGCCACTGTCGTGTTTGATTTTTAAAATCTGGATTGTAGCTTCCAGTGGGATTTCAATGAAACGAAATAGGTAACTGAAATCATATAATCAATTTCTGCTTATGATATCCCGTGAATTTAACAATAGCTAACAATCAGTGTCTTTTGTAAAGCTTCTACTCATTAGACTATCAACGCACGTTTAATACGGTAAAGTTATGATATGATTCGGCGCAGTTCAAACGAACCTGATCATTTGGACAAAATAATCGATTCAATCACATCCACTAATGTTTTCCAATGTTTATATTCTCTTTATGAACTGATGGGGAATTATTTAATCTTTACCCCGCTCGCTGGAAACTTTGTTTATTGAAGACGAATCGATTATTCGAAATTATTATCTTTTCCGTCAATAATGCAACAGTAGCCTTCCGTATCAAATTTTTGCTGTACTTGCAATGAAAAGGTAAAATCCTAAGGGCATAACCATTTATCACGTACATGATGGGAGTCTTTAAAATATGTGCCGTTTGATAGTTCATAGAATCAGTATTATCATTAATAGTCATGTGAGATTCATATCTTTAAGGTTTCACAAATTTTGATTTTGTAGAAATATGTATTGCCTCGGCGTCACTAATAGGCAGTGATTATCGAATATCGAATTTCAAAACGGCAACATTGTCCTTAACTGGTGAATCAGAATAAGGATTAAGTTACAGAGTAAATGACAACATGGTACTATAATTTGCATCTCCCAAACGACACCTTTTACCCTCGAGCGAGGATGATATTTGAAAGGCCACAGTGACGTCTGGTAACACTTGAGCAGGATGAATGGATGATGAGCGTCCTCGAGAAGATAGAATGATTGGAGGCCTCTAGTTGAAGGGAATGTAGTCTGGGTGCACAGACAGCGAGGAATATCACACAGTCATATACATGTATAGCCATGCTCTGAGATGTAAAGGAAAGGACCCTGTCACATGGATAAAAGAATCTATTCATTCACATCCACGCATTTCTATATTATTATTATTATTATTAATACTATTATTATTATTACACGTTGATGCAAGTAGACTATTTCCTGGTGGCAGCATTAGATGTATACACATGAATAACAAGTTCTAATAAAAAGTTTAAAATCTAATACAAAGTTTAGAAACAGAAAATACATCCATGGTAAAAAATAATATATTCATTATAATCTCATACTAGTAATTGATAGAGAATTATTTGAATATAATTAATATTAGCGGGCATAGCTTTGTGGAAATCCTTTATCGTAGGGATAGAAGAAATAAAAACTTGGTTAATACCACATGCTTATTTATTGTGACCGACCATGGTTTCATTACAGCCTAACATTGTCGACGTGGTCTTGGCAATGTCTTAACACTAAACACCTTGAAAATGTTTCGCTGTAATGAAACCATGGTGGGTCACAATAAATCATCATGTGGAAAAAGCCAAGCTTATATTTCTCCTATTCCTACGAGAATTATTTGATCCTTAACCAATTGGCGTGAAACTTTTTTAAATCGATAATAGTTCGATAGTTTGAAACTTTCTTTTCCGTCAATGATACAATCGTATTGATCGCAGGCATTTTGATGACCCTAGAAGCCACGGGGTACGAGTACAATTTTCGCACTTTTGGTGTAGAGTGCAAATAATGGTAGTGTACACAATGTTGTTGTGGCAAAGGGATGAAAGTTAACCAGCGATTCAGTGAATCACTCGTATCCCTTTGCCACAAAAATATTGTATTCCCCACCAACCATTATTTGCACTTTACTCCAATATTAAAATAAATATTGCGCTTGTATCCATTGACTTTTGTATTCCTCAATTTGAACAGTTCCTCAAATAGTGATGTTAACTTCATTGCTGTTGATCAACTATTCTCCAAGTCACCGATGTATAAAATCGAAAGCAGAATTCGATGAAAATCACTAAGAACGACTCATGTAGAGCCCACCCATCATTTATCTTGCACAGATAATAATATTAGGCGATAGAAATAATAAAATGGGACGCAGGATTTTCCGATCCCTATCCCTAAACTCAAATTCCCGAAAACCAAAATGTCACTTCTATCATGAAGTTCACCTCTTGAATATGATCGAAAATTGAATGAAATTGAAAAATGAAAGTTAAAGAACTGGTAATATCCGAAACAAAGAAGGGTTATGTAAATAAAAAAAAACTTACGGCAAAGCTTCCATGTATGTTTTTAAATTTGGCCAGAAAAAAACTTATGTTTACGCCAAACTTACTTAAAATATATTTAAATGGTCTGATCTAAATCCACACCCTCTTTGAAGACTTTGAATTTTGTATACAATGACACAGAAAATGGTTGTGGAACTATGCTCTTTTTTAAACCATTAAAGAGGTAGGTCTCATTGCTGAAAAATGTTCTTCTTCATCAAATCTAAACACTCATGACTTTTAAAAATCCTGATGCTTTCATTCATCCTGCCTAACGTGAAAGTGGTGACTCTTAATTAAATGTGAAAACTTAGATTTGTTACGGATTTTAGGCCTGTACATTATCTCCTTTAGTCTTAATTCATTTGATCGGCTTCAGGCATCCTAAATATGTTTTAGTGGTTAATGCTTGCATTTAATATAATTTTATACTAAACAGATACTTTAGGGGGGATGTATTTGTCACAAAGATGTGACCGGTTGAAATTGCCCATAGCATAAATCTCCTGTGCACAGAGAAGAGAAGATCTTTACTCTCATTTTTTTCATAAAAAGAATATTGAACGATTTCTAAAAGATTCTAAAACATGATTGATAACTTAGAAAATTGAAATTCTTCGTAATTCAAATATGATAGTTGGATAGAAAATGATATTCGATCATCTATACGAGAGTAACGTTCCATTTGTAAAATATTTGCATTTTTAATATTGCTAATATTTTAGTGCCGCAAGTTTGACGTAAGAATATAAAAGCTCCTTTAACTGCCTTAGTTGTAAACTATAATAATAACCAGTACAAGAGTATTACTTGGGCCTATTTTTATGTAAAATAATGATTGTTTAACTATTTATAGGAGCCGTACTCATGATCAAGCATACTTACTAGTGCAAAACGATATCACTATAAGAATTTTCAGGTTTCTTGGATGAAAATCTGTTAATTAATATTTATTATTTTTTTATTATATTTATTATGTTTACGTTTATTTATCTATATTTTATTATTTTAATATTCCAATAGTTGATATAATACTTTTGCTTTAATTGAAGAAGAAGTGGTATAATTAATAGATATTCAACCTAGTAATAATTACGCAGCTCTATTTTTCATCTATGGGCATGGTTATTTCTCTTTTCCCATTTTTAAATCAACCCTTACTCTCGAGTTGTGGACGTTCGGTTCCTTTCGGCGATGTGATTGGCAACACCGCAGTGCGAGAAAAAAGGCGAATTGATTGAGGGTGGGGAGGAAATCGTGGGTTAGTGATGGGGGACGGGGGATAATGATGGGGGGAAGGGAATAGGCGCCCGGAATGCACGAAGCGAGTGAGTTTGAAGACGGAGGGGGTTGGGGGAAGTGGTGGAGCACGGGTCGGTCACGCGTGAAGGGCGAAAGACGAAGCAGCACGCACCAACCATAGGATTGAAATGGCAGCGGAAGGAAATGGGAGTTTTAATAATGGGAAATGAATAGATAAGGAAACACGCCCTTTACCCTGCCTCACACTAATGGTGGCTTTATCCAGCGCTGTCCATTGCCATTCGCGAAGGTTTGGCTGCGTTGCAACCAACAACTCTGTCCTACTCAGCGAGACTTGGTCAGATAATTTAAAGCTGAAAACACGCGGTCGTTCTCTGTGGCACTGGGGATAAGTCCTCGCCTACTATATCGAAGGTCGCGGGTTCGAGTCCCGCCTGGATAAGTAGCTCTTTCCAGGTCATGGTCGTGCGTGATTGTCTATTGTTGATTGTTGAAACTCCCGATGTACAGGCTTCATTGTGCTGTAAGATCTGATGCGTTCCCTGAGAATATATTCTAAAAAAGCTATTCGGGCTATATAAGCTGGCAAACTTCATCCACTCACCATTAGCCCTGAGGATGGAACCCGATTCGTGTTCCGAAACGTCAGAATGGAGAAAGACCATCCAGCTGGAAGCCCGAATAGCCTTTTTCGGGCCTCATTGTGCTGTTTTCGGGGATAATTGAGATAAAATTATGTATTAAAAAAAATAAACTGGCGGATCTTTTTTGGGGGGGGGTGTAAAATAGGCCCTAGGCTTAGAGCTAAATCTCGTCATCAGGGCATGCCCTGATGACTATGGACAACTCGTTCATCGAAACGTCGGCCGAGATGAAGTTGGAGAACCTGACCCGGTGGAAATCCCGATTAACTTTCTATTAAATACTTTTGCACAAAGTGGCAACCTTCAAAATTTTCGATTTTATCTATATCTCTTAATTTTTTATTCTTTTAAGACCGTTTTACACGGGGCACGTACTTGCACAATCTGACATGCGTACGAAGGCGCAGTCAAAATTGCGTCGTGTAAAGCGGTGAATTGCTAGAACGCGTGCAAGAATGCATGGACGCGAAATGCAAAAGTAGCCCGTTCTATTTCGTCCGTGTATTCACGCAATTCCACGACACATTGAGAAAAATATGCAGATCTAATCTGCACAATGATGAACCCCTTGTAAAACTGCCTTGATAAGCAAACGTCTGGTGACCTTACACCCTCCGCCAATCGCCCAATTAAGCGGCTTTGCATTTACGCCGCTATTATACGCATTTCAAAGTGATTCCTTCCTCTCCCCCTTCAATCAGACCGATAGGCACGTGCTTTCAAGCCACTTCCTTCTCCACCTCAAGGCATGACAGGGAGAGACGTTAAACCAGTGATGGGTTCACCTTAAGCTGTTCGCCACGCCACTTCCACGACACAATCTTGCAGCCCCAATCCATGCAATTGCTGCCATGCGACTATGGAGTATTGCGAAGGAAAGAAGGTGAGGCCTGGGAGATAATATCCGCGCTTCCTGAAGAACAACGTAATTTTCTCAGACCTCGGGAGCAATTCCGCATCAGTAACTGCACTTCTTACTTGCAATCAAACTAAACCACGATTAGATTGCGCGGAAGTCAATTAAAAGGTGAGATATTAAAATGAACACTTCACCTTAAAAATAAATATTTGTTCGTAACCATTTTTTACCTTGAAGATGATGTAAGAACATCTAAACTTAGGTCGGAATAAAAGTTTATAATTGTGGAAAATTGCAAGTTTTTCTTTCAATATGGAAAAGTCCAACCCATCACTCTTGGTTCTTCCGGATTTAATGGATGATATATTAAAAATGAGATAAAGGTTCATAGATAATAGTGACCTCAGGTCTGGCAGATATTTCCGCGCTTCCTGAAGAATTAGGATAATTCCTCAGACCTCGGGAACTATTCCGCATTCTGGGAAAGGAAAGACTAAATGACGGTTAGATTTTGCGGAAATAAAGAAAAACGTGATACATTTAAAATAAGACGTAAGTTCTTTGATAAGTATCCTAAGGCCTGGAAGAGATTTCCGCGCTTGCTAAAGAGTAAGGATTTCTCATACCTCTGGAAAAAGTCTGCTTTCTGCGAATGCATATCTTAGACTAAACCACGCTTAGATTGTGCGGAAGTTGAGAAATAGGTGAGAACTTTAAAATAAGACATGGGTTCATAGATAAGTGGCCTCAGATGGTTCTTGTTGGTAATATAACGTGCGGCTGACAAGCCTACATCTTTGAGCTCAATTAAACGAGATATTTGAGAGGGTATCAACAATAGACTTTAAGCCGACGATTGCATTATTTATAAAAAAGATCGGAGGAGAGAGCGATCATGAAACTCTGCAAGTGGACATTAATAAAATGGCAGATTGGGTGACTCAGAACGGGATGGATATAAACGTTAGTAAATGTAAGCTTATATCCTTCGGCAACAAGATAAATTCTACCAAAAAGGACTATCAGTTCTTAGGTAACCCTATTCCTAGGTGTGACAACTGTAAATACTTAGGTGTCCACCTGTCTAAAGATTTGAATTGGGGGCTGAACGTTCAATATACTGCCAAGAAAGCCTTCAAGAGACTGCACTGGGTGATGAGAAATCTAAAGGGAAGCAAGTTTCGCACGAAGTAAATGGCGTATAAAACACTGGTTAGGCCTATCCTAGAGTATGCCTCAATGGTGTGGGATCCCTATGAGGGACATATAAAGGCCTTGGAGAGAAGATCACGATTTGGACTGCTCGTCGCATAATATGCTCAGCAGTCCATACCACCTTGTCCGGTATAGTCCACAAATTTCCACAGGGAAGAATGACGCCTCGGTAGCTTAACTGGCTAAAGCACTCGGCCGGAAATCGAGGGATCCGGGTTCGAATCCCGGTCAAGGCGAATGATTTCTCTGTGGATTTTTCGCACGCCTTGGAGAGAGTTCAAAGAAAAGCGGCTCGATACGTTTTGGGTAGGCATCGGAGGATAGAGAGCGTATCAGGCATGTTAAAAATACTGGGGTGGGAATCTTTGGAAAGTAGGAGAAAAAGAAACCGACTATGCGGTATGTATAAAATATACAAAGGGGATAAAGCATGGAGGGAATTAAGCAATGAAGTGGGAAAACCTAATTTCATTGGTAGGAACGATCATCAGTTCAAAATCAAAGGCCGGGCGCAGAGGACCAATGTTAAAAAATTTTCATACCTGAATAAAACAATTGAAGATTGGAACAGATTGCCTGCAGAGTTATTTGAGCCCTTTCCTAGTAATGTAATAATATTTAAGAAAAAGCTGAAAAAGTATTTAATTTTTTAGAAATTTTAATTAAATTTTAAAATTTGTACAACTGTCTAGTTGATATGTGACTTTGTGGGGATGTTGTGTTTTTCTTTTTTGTATTTACATGTTACCACCTGGCCAGTTGCCAAATTGTAACTTATGCAATAATAATAATAATAATACGATTGCGTAATCTCACCCAATTTGAGATCTATTGTTTCAGACAATTGTAATCTCATATTTACGTCCAACCTTAATTATTTAATATCCTTCAAAGTCCAGAGTATTAAAGAAAATGTCAAAAAGGCTGGACACATTAGAAAAACCGCTTTCATGTAACTGAAAAGAGAATACAAAAGGCTTTTGCGTAGCCATAGCTAAGTAACTAAGGAGTTACGACCCCATGTTAACGGACAAAAAATGCTTAAAATTTTATTCCCTACCACTCCCTGAAGTAATGGAAATTTCCGAAACACCCTGTGTTCCACAGCATACGCTGGGATATTCATGGAATTTATCACGAGGGCATTTTCCGTTCGACAATCACCCTCTACGCCATTAAACAGATAATAATATATTGATTCTAAAGTAATCGTGGCCTGGCATGGGATTAATTATCACGAAGTCACCTTTAAGAGCCAAGAGAGGTCAAAGTTTTCGAAAATATATTAAAATTGAGGAAAGCCTCACGCTGAGTTGATCTCCATTGTAGAAAGGTACCTTTACTTTAAGTTTGGTATTATGGTGATTGAGAATTTATAGGTATTTGGGTGGGGAAATTTTTCATCCAAATGTTTAAACATCAATACGTTTGTGTGGGATTAGTCAGCAAAGACAAAAATGGCTATAGACAAAAAATGCTTTAATTTATCTTCCCTAGTATTTCCTGAAGTATTACAGATTCCTCCTGATACACCCTCCATTACCGTGAGAATCAGATTCGTGAGATGGCTAAGGGTTTTGCTACCCGTCAATGTGAAACCAGGGGCTATGCTTTAGGTTCAAGTCTCGGATGTGGTGGATGTATTTTAGTGGAACATCGATCCTTTATTGATTGCTCGGTTTTAATTGAAACTCACAACTCCCTCCATCGGAAAGGACGCGACGGCGCGCCGTTGTCCTTGCGCCGTTGTTGTGGCTTGTCTTGATCGAAAATTAGCCGAGACCTCTTTCCTCTACCAATTTTTCTGTCTCAGCTTTAACATTAAAAATGCCGATCGGATGCCTCCTCGAAATATCACATCATATTATACCACTGGCGTAACTATGGCGTACGATGAGGGTATAGATTTCAGCCCTAAGCCTCAGAGAAATTAAAGAAAATTAAATTATTGTCAAGTTTTGACATGTAATAACTTCATCTGCCTACAGTTAAATATTTTGTGACAAAATTATGCAAAATTTATTTCCAGGAATGTCTTTTTTCAAAACGTTTCCCGGACCCCCGTTGCCTGAGGAGTGGTGTTGTTACCCCAGACAAATACACCCCCTCTCATAGCATATTCCTACTTACACCACTGTGTCATACTGTAAATTTCTGCGCCGTATTGCATTAAGCTCCGATTAAACACGTTAAGAAATGGCAGAATACCTTATAAGGGTCATCAAATAAATCATGGCTAAATTGTATGGACATAAAATGATTTTATTTTACTGCCAAACAATAAATTTAGTCACTATGTTATAGGCTACCTGAAGTTTGAGCATTGAAAAAAGGGGAAATTTAAAGTCAAAATAAAATACTTGGTATTCTGCCTCCAAACCCCATTCATATTATAAAAAAATAATTGTATGACAACTATCTTTCGTCTTCGCCTCAATTTTTTCGCGATTATAAACGCACTTACTAAATCAGTACCACTAATCAAATTAAATATGAAATGAATCATGTTTGACGTAACTTGATGCAACTGCTTCTAAATAAACCTCAAAACCTACAATCCACAATATAAATTAATTAGGTGCCTTACAATGCACCACCATGATGCACGAGCTATGGACCCTATGAGTTTCACTTATAACAATAAGTAGCTAACTAAAGATCGTCACCATATTTAAGTGAATTAATAGTTGATGAATTACATTCTTCTCTAAATCATTATAAATTAATTATTTTATAGCTTTGTTGAGTACAGAAGTTATTATCAAATCACTTTTTGCGGTAAAATGTTACACTGAACTTAATAAAATCGATAAAAATTCGTACTCTTGATTCGTATATTTTTAATATCACTTGCTTTTCGGGTACAGAAATGGCCATTCCCCACCCCAAGCAGCAGACCTTTACGAAAAAGAAAAGGTTAGTTGTTTCCATTCAACGCCCCCAAGGAAATTTTATTTTACTGAATGACTGGCTGGGTTAAGGATAGTTGATTACTCATAAGAGGTAAGAATATTTTTTTTTCGTTCGCCGGGTTATTAATTCCATCCTGAACAATGAACCTTTTTAGGGCATTATAAAGGATCTCTTTCGAGGTCGTGTAGTTCCATTGTTGGAACTCTTGCTCACAGCTGACACGCTATGTTAAATGCGTTCTTAAAATAAAATCCTCGTGTCCGAGAGGAATGACAAAGAAATATGATTGCATGGGAAAATGTTTCACTAGTCCTTAATGAGTTATAGTGGCCGCCATTTGTAGACGCCACTTGATGTCGTTAAGGGGTTGGATTGCATAGAGTGCGGCAGAGTGACAAAGGAAAGAACATGGAAAGTTTAGTGTATACTTTAAAGTAACTCAGGCTAAGACAGAACTGTTCAACCGCAAATTGTCCTGGGTCCTAATTAATTTCGTGTCTGCTAATGCTCCATCCACTTAGTAGCAGTGCCACTTCCAATAGGCGCATTCCCCATGCAATCACACCGTAGACTGAAAACTAGACTAAAACTATTATGTAAATACAAAAGCAGTTTGTTTTCCATATCTAACGAACGCCAATATACTAACATGCCTTCCTCTGCCAAAAACCCTAGGGTGGCTCGCAGGGTATTATGTAGATGTAGCATAAAAATAAAATAAGAGAGATAGACTGTAGAACAGATAGATTCCGAATGCTGTTTCTTCAAAGATCGACAAGAGACAACGGCAACGTTAGATGTATTCAACGGTGTTCGGCGAGATGTTGTGGAACATAATGATACAATGGTAAATGAAGAGCAAACTTAGTGCATGTCCACAGTAATTTTATTTGGTACGACGCGTTTCAGCGACCTTACTTCGCTATCATCAGGTACAAAATGCCAGGCATTTTGGACCTGATGATAGCGAAGTAAGGTCGCTGAAACGCGTCGTACCAAATAAAATTACTTTGGACATGCACTAAGTTTGCTCTTCATTTACCATTGGCAACGTTAGGACTTACTAACCGTTTAGTTGACTTGTAGTGTAGCCTACTACCTTATGCATTATGCATTATGCTTATTCCTTAATGCATGCTACTATTGTAAGTATTGAGACGTGATAACCTTCTCCACCGTGCAAGATATCTTTTTACCTACATTTGCCTTTATTTAACTCAGAAGAATTATCTTCAATCGTTTCATGCGGCATAAATGATATGAATAGGTATACAGAACATAAGGAGGGACATTTGTGATTCTATCCACAAGAGGGAAATTGATTATAATAGATTGAAGAGCGTTCTCCTTATTTTCAATCGAAGGGCTAATCAGATCACCCATAGCAATGCCCATGGTGGAATAAAGTGCATTGGCGCATTAGTGTGTGGTTTTTTTCTTTTAATCTGGGTCGCAAGTTCCAATGCCGTTGTGGATTCAATGACTCGAAAGGGATAATTGCAGTCTGATGTATCCATTTCTTGTTAGAATTTGTCTTGTCTCCCTATTCCCGTGTATTTAACAGTATAATTTGAGTCCATATAAAGATACTACTAATTGAGAATACCAGGTCACGTTTAATACGATAAAGGTCTCTACTACAAAAATTAACACAGTGCAAGATTATCGCATGACAACTCTCCTGCGTCTTTGCCTCAAGCTTTTACTATTATAAGTGCACCATAGAAATAAGCAACAATGGTTAAATTAAATATGCTTTTCATACTATTTTTCCTCAATTTTTAAGGTACTTTCTGTGAATGGCCAACATTCTCTATCCCTTAAGGCAAAAAAATCGACCATAAAATTGGTGAACCCAAAGGTAAGACTACAAAGAGTGGAAACTATTTCTACTTCCATTTATTCTCTTCCGTATTTTTTCTCATTTTTACCTTCCTAATGGTAATAACTAAGGTGCCATGAAAAATAATGACGGATAGAATTATCGACGGTGGAAAATGGAAATGGATTAAAATCTAAAAAAAAAAAAAAAAAAAAACATGCACATTGATGTCCCGTGAAAAGTGGTGCTTTCCCATAAATCTCGCAAAGCATTTCACTACGAGGAAAAGCGTGCATTTTCCATCAAAAGAAGAGGACAAGCAGCGGGAACAATGTACGCAGCGCCAAGCATTTCCATTTACAAAATGATGTCATTAGGATGTTGGGGGAAGGGGGGGGTCTTTGAGGAACCCGAGAAACTCCATCACGCCGAGGAAAGGAGGGAACGCGAATTTCGGCCCAGAATACTACTACTCCGGGAGAAATATAACCAAACGACCCACACCCGCCTTGCCATTAATGTAAAAAAAAAAGAAGAATGAGGGTAAATAATGGAAGGGCATTGCAGGAATGTGAAGTACTCTGTAATCCCGTTGCATTCCTCTAGCACGACTTTCCCACGAACGCGAGCTTAAGTGGAGGAATATGTTTTCCAGGAATACCTCAAAAAGCTGAACAACGTATGAATTTGCGTTGGTTCTTCGTATGCACAATCGCCGTTTCTCGCTCGACGCTTGTGCATTTATTTCTTTGTCTACGTTTCGCAAATTATCAGTCTCAGATTTTCACTTCGAGTATTAGTCCTTCATGAAGATAGGTTTTTAATGCAAAAAGTAGTAGAAATTAGGAGTGTTTTGTTGTTGAAAATATTTTTTTTGAAACTAAAGGTTGTGTTCCTCTATTTATCAATGCCGTATCATGTTAAATGTAGCGTTAGCGACCTACCGCGCATACGTGCTATTTATTCATTTATCTCATTTTTCCCCGAAAGCAGCACAATTAGGCCTCCACTTCAGGGGTTCAATAGCATTTAGCAACAAACGTACACACGTTTTTTTCGCTACCGACATGAGAGATGTTTTCCTCCATTTATCAATGTCTTATCATGTTGAATTTAACGATAGCGACCGAATATGCATACGTACTTTTTATTTCTGGTCTCATTTTCCTCCAAAATAGCACAATGAGTGTTATACTTCGTCAATTTCAACAGCATCTAACAACAGACGATCACACGCATCCATGCCCTAGATAAGGCCAACCTATAATAGCACTTACAGATTGTTAACACTTTAATAGTTGAAAAATTTAGTGTTTCATCAATTCTACCTCGGGTTTCATACGATTTCAAATGGGGTCGGTTCTATGATTTTTTTGCCGTATTTCGTCTCGTTTAAACCAAACATTTGTTTGAATAAGTGAATAAGCCAGTTAGTGGTCGGAAGTGGGTTCTATAAAATATTGATAAAATGTGGAGCATGCATCCTAATAGTGAGTATAACCTCGAGGGAGATTCATGGGCTTATCATCAGCATTCTCGACATCGCGTCGGTGGAATCCACATTTATACAGAAATCACAAATGTGAGAACTAAGTGCATCTGAGGGTAGGGATATATAATGTTCACTTTTACTATTTCCTATAAAATGAGCACAAATAACAAACACAATTGCCTTGGGCTATTACTCAGGAAAGCCGGGAGGGACGACCCGTGCCATTGTTTCACAAATCAAATTAATTGCGACTCAAATTGCGAAAAAAATTAATAAATACTAAGGACGGAACATCGGAGGCGACGACGCATACAACCGAACGTCACTATTTTCATTACATGAATCCCCTTTTTGTTTGTTTTCACGCAATAAACAAGAATTTTTTGTCCATTATTGACTTCAATTGTTTTTCTCCCGTCGTCGCGGAGAATCGATACAGTTACGTGCATAAAAATGAGATAGAAACGAGTGACTGAGTAATTATTTGCAGAAAAGAGGAAATTCAATTGATTTCCAAAATATAAGCATGCCCACGCACCGTGGGAGTTTCGCCCAGGTCCTCAATCATGCAGACTGAATGGTTGAAGGGCACCTCGCGTACATTACCTGCTCTTTCACAACTACCTACTTCTTCATCCAACTCCCCAATTTTCCTTGTCTTTCCAGCATCCCTCTTTCCTCTTATTCTTCCACTTTTCTACAGCCTTACAATTGTTCCGCATCTTACACAAGTGGAAGAACCTTTTGTTCCACCCTGCCTTACTGCGGGCTCCTTCAAAAGCGTTTTCCCGTCCCGAGCGATAGCGGAATAAACGCGCAAGTTCTTTTGTTTATTACATTCTCTCTTTTCTTTCCCATCGTTCGCCACGAAATACGCATGAATGGTAGTCCACGAGGAGAACGCTCGTCATTCCGAGGATAATTACCGAAAATTAAGATTGTTTCCAGCATTAATCCTCGATTTTCTCTGGGTAGAAGGGAAGATTTTAATCTCTGAGGATTTTTTCGGAGAAGCGATTTTTCGGATCGTGCCCCGTTAAGAAAAAATTACCAGCCTCTCTCTTCCACTTGGCTAAGGTAGTCGATTCATTTTTAAGCTTCCCACGCAGAGATCACACTTTGGGATGCCATCGTAAAACATTTTTAACTTTTATTTGTAATAACAAATCAGTGATATTTTAAAGTGCATTGTTTGCGAGCTTGTACGCCCTAGACAAATTTATAATCAAGCGAGTTGTTCGAATTAAACCGGCTAACTCTGTGACTCATACTATGTTTGAACCTTCAAATTAAACTGCGATAAAGAATAGAGAATGATTCAGTCGTTTTTAAATCGTACATAATGCACCCCAATACGCATTAGCTTTGTGAAGATACAGGGAATTCGTTCATCTCTTACAGGGAAACAAAAACTGGAAAAGAGGAAAGAATTCTGCTATTGGGAAGTGGAATAACTAGCAATGGAACATACAAGACATAAATTATCCGCAAAATAACCCTGGTGAAGAAAGCAGCTAGCTTTATTGGCAGATTACCTTCATGAGTAGTTGGCAAGTTTTGCTTTTGCATGAATTTGGAAGCGTAATTTGCTAGTGTGCGTAACATTTTTACGTCCGTGTGGTGTGCATGTGACAATGTTCTTACAAGATTCACCACCCCTTGCCAAATACCCTGAATGTGGCTCGCAGAGCATTATGCAAATGTAGATGTAGATACATTACATGATTGGGTCGGCTATCAATCTATCAATGCATGACTTTGGCATTGAAGACGGACTTCCTTTTTTTATTCTGTTAAAATATATAACACGATAAAAATACGAAAAAAAAGTTGTGCGTCACGTGATTTCCTTAAAAAATAATGTAAAATTTAAAATTGAAATCTCAAAAAAAGAAGCTAAAATCAAATTTCGTAGAAACCACGAACAACCAATTTGAAGTTTTTCTTTAAAAACAAAAAAACCAATACATGAATATAATGACGTGAACTGGAAAAGAGCTTTAGTTTCCGCTTTTCTCCCGGAATCAAAAGACATTATGTCAATACAAAATATAATAACCCGATTTGGAATATTTCCGCTCGCTCTATTTCGACGGGCGTTCGTGATTCGGAGGCAATTTCTGCCAACACGCGATGCCGACCTCGCCGAAGGCAAAAGAGTAACGCGATCGTGGAAGGATGCTTCACGTCTCCTGATTTAGCGATACCTTGGCCCGTCTCAGAGTTGACGAATCGATTTCATTATTTAAACCTCCGCCAACGTGACGCCTGCCGCGAATTTTAGCCCGGCCGACTTCACTTCATAACACTGGAATAGTACGACTCTTTGGCGAAATGGACAAAGCATCCGCAGGGGAGATTGATAAAAGCTTAGGTGCCGACGGAAGTTCCGCACCATCTTCTAAACACCGGCATATTTCTGACCTCGCCTCCTATTTTTCCTCTATAGTCCTCCTTGGTTTCGCTGATTGAATTACCTTTGGCAAATGCATATAAGTAAGAGATATTGGAATAAAAGGTAATTGAAAATTTCCCAACTATAATGCTTAAAAAGTGCAACTACTTCTTATTTCAATATCAAACTTCAACTTTATAACGCCCGAATCAGTTGAATTTTTATGTTAGTCTGAGAATGCATTTACCTTGCGTAAATTAATAGGCATAATGAACTATTATGTAAATGAATCTTACAAAAATGCTGGAACTGAATATACCAAACTGAAAACGCTAAACTGGTAATGGGAAATATTGTTCCTTTAAGAAAACCTCCAAGTGCAAGTGAACATGTTTCCAAGGCACACATATACTTGTATCGCTTTATACTTCTCACAGAATTCGTCCTGCGCCTGTTTTTTAACTCACTTTTATTACAATAATGTAGTAAAATACCTAAAGAAAATAATAGTGAATGGAAAATGCAAGGAGAGACAGAGGTCTGAACTATTTGAATGTATTTCTAAATAAACGATATCCACCGATTTGGTTTTCCTATCCTCAGAATTCTTCCTCAATAAATTAATGCTTTATCATTCACATTCCTGGTCAATACCCAAATTAATAAAAAAATAAACCCATAAAATAATTCTACCACCGCTAACAGTGGATTTTCATTGTGAATATTATACTCCGGTGCATAAAGCTGTGACACCATCGACTTCCCTCATTTTTTTTAACCTTTATTTAGCCCATTCATTTGCCTCCTCTTTTTCATTTTCTATTGCTTGTTTAGATATATAAAATAAGATATTAAAATGACTTAGGAGAGAGAGATTATTGACCATTTACAAGGTCAAAATGTAAGAAGGTGTATGAATGGATGAGGAACAATAGAAAAGAAAGATGGGAGTAAGAGAAGCACTGGTTAAGATTAAGTTAATCGAGTTGTTTTAATAGAAAATAAATTAATGAAACTCCATGTAGATGTCAGATAATATGATAACAGAGTGTACATTTTTGGAAAGTTTAATTTTTATCTTGTTCAGGAGGGATTACTGGCAAATTGGAAATGTTCACATCATGAAAATGGGAGCAATTAGTAATTTCAAACAAGATTGACATGTGAGAAATTTTTAGTTATTAAATGAGCTTAGAGAGATTTGAATTATTGGAGTTTGCCATCACTTGGCGTAAAATGCAAGAAGCAGGAAGTGTAACTCCTGACTCAATTCCAACGGAGCTTCATTACCAAGTGAAGTAACACGCTTCAAAGTAATTTCACACGTTATGAGTGATTTGAGATATATATGCACCGAAAATTACTTGTTTTACTGGATTCCACGTTCAAAATTTATTTTACTAACCTCATTTTTTCTTTTATAATGAGCAATTGATTTTTAAATGGTGCCAATGTACGCTTTCTATTTCTACGACCGAATCCAGACAGGGTGTTTCATTTTGAATGACAGGCATTAAGGAAATCACTCGTTCATAGTTTAATGAAGAATTAATGGTATCGTTAGCCTTAATCTTTTAACTATCCTTAAAAACTGCCATTATTGTTGAGTGTATTGTTTTGATTGTGGCGAGTTATAATGTGTTTTTATCGGTTTTAATAAAAATAATTATTTCTCATGGCATTACTTGCATATTTATTTCCCAATTAAAAATATTAGAGTATGTTCGTTCAATTATCCGGAGAAAATGAGTCAAATTTAGGAAAATGGTATTATTACCTTGAGAGAGTTGAACGGAGCAGGCCTATTAGCAAACTAGGTCAAAGTAAGGGCTGAATTTGCAGCGGAATACACTTAAACGATTAGGGCGAAATTTTGGGGAATGAGGTAGAGAAATGAAAAGCTTGAGTCATTGGTATTTTTATTCAGAAAATAATAAGAGAAAAAACTTAATGTTTGGGAGTTTAAAACTTTTATCTTCCGTGAATCATTATTTTAAAAGTTGAGAAGGATAAAGGAAATTGCATTTGGCTAAAATAAGTGCATCGTGCGCGCTTAACTTCAGAAATCCTGGATAATAAGTTCAAAATGAGAAACAGTTATGACCTAGGTGAAATACCTGGAGCTATTAGGGGACGAATTCAATCAGAGATGAAGTAAATGCTTACAAAATATCAGTAAAAATAGCATAATTTTTTTGGCTCTGAAATCATCAAAATATGAATAACTGAAATGATGCTATTTGTGCCTAACCTACACAATCAGCCCATTATTTACATTTTATTGCCTTACCAATGTTACTCTTACATTTATAGCCTTTTACATTGGGGTTTTTCAACAAGTTACGAAGTAAAAGTACTCGGACATCCACGCCCTTGTATTGGGGCAAACTACCCTAACTCGAACTCGACGAGAAACTGGAACCTACGATCTCTTTTCTGGCAAGCAGAGATTTTACCCCGCCGCTGCCGATTGATTAGGATTTATAAATATCCATATACCAATCTCTCATACCTATACAAATAGAACACTGAGCTGTATCAAGGACAAAAGTAAAGTTCAAAAAACACGCCTGTACAGTTCGCTTGGTGACTGTAGTTGTGGCGGTTTCCACATCATGGCAGCTTCTAAAATTTTTCCTCTCGGGATCGTTGGTGCGTAAATGTTTCACGTATTTTGATGCATATGATGGGCACTGAAGTGGGTGCTAGCTATCCGCTCTCTAACAGTCCTTACTCTAAGGTTTAAAGGATGTTGTACGCCACGAAAAAGGCGAAATAATGCCTAATGGAGCAGGTATAATGCGTTTTCTTTAAGGATAAAAGCGGATAAACAATTGTGAAATGAGATGAGTGAAACTATAGAAAAGCATTGTTTTCTTTTCGTAAAAATATTTTTAAATTTTTTTCCGGAAGAGCATTCTTACTATATTTTTTTATTCAGTATACTACTGAAAACAGCATTATACTTACTGGCCTTTTACTTTTGGGTTTATAAACAAGTTAGCAATTTAACGTTCACGAACATCCATGCCCTTGGTAGGGCCAATCTAGTACTCGGTAGGTACCCTGGGTGTCCTATTCGAACCCGAGACCTATTGCTTGGCAGGCGAGGACCCGCCGCCACCGACTGTTTTACACTTATTTCTATCTATAACCTACCCATATAAATGAAACAAAACGCCATATTGAGGACAAAAGTAAAGTTCAATAACACGCTCATACCGTTCGCATGGTAACTGCTGTCGTGACGGTTTCCACACCCAGGCAGTTTTTCGAATTGCTTTCCACGGCCGCGCGAGGGCATGACGCACGCGTAAAGTCGTCGGCGGGATAATATCCGGGCGGATATTGCACGCGGTTACGGCAACACCATTCGAGGCCTCGGCAATCGGGAGGATTCGTTCTGAAGAGCGGGCGGGAGGCACCCGGCCGTCAGAGTTTTTCGCGGCGTATCCGGCGCAGCCGATGCAAGAAATCATCGCCAATTGAAGTCACAAAAGGACGCTTAAAAAGCCTCGCCTCTAAATGCATGTCGAGGAAGTGAGATAGCCGGCTTTTTTGCCTCCGACATTGAGAGACAGTAAAGAATAGAAGAAGGTTTCCACGCTGCGATGGCTCTTGTATTTTGCCGTGATTTATATCTCCTTGATGCGGAATGAGATATTTCAGTGGATATTTATTGGATCGCACTGTCTTTCCCCGTTGTAAAGGGAATCATTTCTCGCCATTTAGAGTCGTAAGGTTTGTATCCATCAGCTGTTTACAGCTAGAATGTGGCCAACCATAGCTTATTTTTCTCTCATGCAGCTTATTTTTTATTTATAAGGAAAAAATCAAGAAAGACATCTATTTTAAAGGAAAATGGGCTCTTTTAGGTAAATAATGGCGGTGAATTCATCACAAGCCTCCGGATAAGTTTCCGACGCTTTGATCGAAGGCACATCTGTCTATGACGATAAGTACTTATAGTAGACATGTGGCAATTTGAAACGTCGACTGAGACGAAGGATCTAATTCAGAATGAGACTCAATGGCATGGAAATTTTGATTTAGTTCGACTCTAGGGTAATGCCATTACAGAAAAAATGGCGCAGTGATCGAAAGATTCAGTAGAATCCTATAAAATCCGTGATTCATAATTTGAATGGGTATCGCGTGGGTCTCCATAACTGTCGTGGATACTTCATTAACTTGCCAAAAGGGCAGACTTAAAAGAATCGGGAGTTAATTAACAACTGACTGAGCAGTGGTGGCTCCACCTTACAACGGCCACGGAAATTTTATTATTTGAACCATCAACCTCGGATTGATTTGAATAAATAATTGGGAAGGAAATATTGTTTAAAACAAATGCTACTAAAATAGATTCGATAAAAATGAGAAAGCATTATTTCCTATTTTTTTCAATTTTAAACTTAATCTTTGCTCGCGGAGAAATAGAAAGCTTAGAGTGATATCTTGGATGACATATTTCATGACCGCCGCCGTTATTAATTTACATAGTCAATAGATACAAATTCAAAAAATAAAAATTATATTTTAAAAATCCAACAATATTTAAAAGTAACTTAATGATTAAGACCTCTTACGGTTTCATCCGTAAAAAGATGTTAACTAGCACCAACGCTCTGTAGGCGTGGTCCGCCATTTTGCTTAAGGAAACATTGATAAAAGCTTTTTTGAAAAGGTTATTCATGACGACTCTGCTGAGTCACCTCTGGAATACGAATTTCCATCAAAACCCAAAAATCGATACCCTACATTCGCCCTAAACCCTACCAACATAGCCTAACCGTAATTGAAATTCCAAAATTCCATGAATCTTATATAAATTTATAAAAATTGAGTTTCTATTACGCCCGTGAAACAATTCAACAGAGATACACCCAGGTGACTGCGGGACTTCAACAAAAGATAATTCAAACTTGGACCTATTCGTGAAGATGGCAAAATATCCCTACGAACCGTCGCGTTGGAGCAACCGAACTCTGTAATTTTAATTGCGGTGATGATGAAGTGACTCACCGGTATTCTTTACTTGAAATGGTAGTGTAAATTGTAAAAAGAAAGTAAAAATCGTAAATTGAAAATTTATGGGGAAAGATTTGTTGCTTTCCCGGCGAATAGACTCCATAAAATGTTCTCGGGATCGCCATCGGGTCAGGAACTGCATAAAAGCCCATGTTAGTATTGTTAGTCTGCATAACTGCCCACTGCCAAAGGCAGTTCGCATGCAGTTCCTGACCCGGTGGCGATCCCGAGAACATTTTACGAAGTTTAACATTTTTGTTATCACATCCCATGATAAAATATGCATGATGTTTCAAACTGCGACAGCTGTTAAAAAAAAGGCTCTTTATTTCCAGGTAGGTGTCAGTGGCCTGGCCAGGAGAGGGGCCCGGGGGGTCCT
Source organism: Ischnura elegans (assembly GCF_921293095.1). NCBI lineage: Eukaryota > Metazoa > Arthropoda > Insecta > Odonata > Coenagrionidae > Ischnura > Ischnura elegans. The sequence continues at coordinate 60,430,575 of NC_060253.1, forward strand.
TCCCCTCCCCCCCAAATAAATAAAAATATTTTCCTTCGTAAAAGAAAACAAAATATTGAAAAATCACGAATTTACAAAATATTTCTTCAACAATGAAGTTTTTTCGATTATGAAAAGTATTAAAGTTAGTTTAAAACCCTCTACTTAATACCCTGTTTTTCTAAAAATTTCCTCTTGGTTTTGGACCCCCCTCCGAACGAAATTCCTGGCTACGCCACTGGTAGGTGCACCATTGTACTGGAGATGTCGCGGGCAAGAGTAAAAAGGAAACTTTTCGAACTTGAGAGACTAGTTGTCCAGGGCGGATTAAAGCTACCGGTCGATGCGCACGTGGTGAAGGGGTTGAGCAAAAGAAGCCTCCTGACCTAGTTAACTTCGCGTTCGATTTCCGTCCGGCAAGGAACGAGTCTTTAATTCTTAGCCTCGTCATATTACTCCCTTAAATTTTCCCTATTTTCCAATTCCATGGGTGATCTTGTAATAAGTGCGAGATTGAAAGTTCATGGTGCACGCAGAAGATCGATGCTCCCGAGAATATCCCTTCAAAATTAATCATAAGAGTATTCCGCTTTCGTGCAGTAGTTCCAGATTTTGCGATCCTTAAATATTCATATACTTGCTTGTGAAACAGCACAGCGATTACCATTTTAAAACTGTACGCTATTCGCTGTCTGGCAATGTCTGGCTAGACGTTCGTTAAGAATGCAAGGTACAGTGGAACCTTGTATTTCCGTATTAACTGTGACCGGACAGGATCCAAAGGAACCGTAAGCAATAGGGATGGCAACAAAACAATAAGTACTGTACTGTAATAGAAAGCTTACCATTGCATCCATTTTCTCTCTATATATTCTGTGATACATTGGTTGGATTGCTGGAATTAAGTTGCTCTTTTACGGAGTTCTGGGATGAAATTAAAAATAAATCTATAAAATAACACAAAGCCTTTAATTAGATTTCCAAATGAACACCCTAATCTTGGAAATGAATTGCGTGAAATAGTGGTTACGTACTTTCAAAGCAAAAGCTTAACTACCGGTCATGTGTTTAACATATGATGACATTTTTACAGCCGAAACAAGTTTGATAGAAGTTGCATTGGAATTATCCTGTTTTTTCTTCAAGTACGAAACGAATTTACATGGATTAACCAAATACACCAAGCTTGTGAATAATCTTCCTCTTCACTCAAAGGCCTCACAACATTCTGCCGTCAAGGTTGGTTTATCTGGCGAATTTGGCCGATTAACCCAGCCTGTCTTACCTCCAAAATTATAAAACCCTCTTTCAATCCACGATAGGCCTACTCCCGTTCATTCTATCCATATATCTATTCATTGTCCTCCCTTGACTACTTTACATTCTACCCTTTAAAACAGATTTTAACATCCCCTGACACTCAGTACTCGCTCCTTGCGAACTGTCTGTCTCCTCCATGAATTACCGGCCTCGGTAGCGGCGCAGTAAAGTCCTTGCCCAATAATTCAGAGGTTACGTGTTCGAATCTCGACTGAAGATTTTTTCACATTCAAGGCATGCATCTATGTACCTCTCCATAAAATTAATTGTAAAAAAGGGCGGTAAATTCCTAAATTCGATAGGTAAATGGAGGTGAAATTATTATTATTTCCTCAAGAGATACACTTTACTTTCCCGCCATGCCTAACACGTTATTGTTACTCTTCCAGCCAATTATTAGTAATCTTGAAATTCGTTATTCTTCATATTTTTTTACTCTGGAGGATTAAATATTCTTTCTGATCCCTCTATCTTATCTTTTCTATTGGTTGGCACGAAATGACTGCACTGCCATGATATTTCATACATCACTCATTGCTCAACCGCCTTATCAACTTTTTCATTGATGTAGCCCGCCATCAAATCCCCACATACACATATTATCCTCGATTGATTCTTACCTTTCCTCCCTCGGGATTTCTAGCATAACTGTTCGCCGTATCTTACATGATTTTATGTTTCTGCATAGAATCTTCAGCGGTTCTCTCCGGACCAACGAAATTCTCCCTCTTTCCCGTTTTCATGTTCCTCCTCGGACCTTACTTAATGACTCTGTGCTTCACATTGAACGATACCTCTTTCCATTTTTTGACGATCTCTTTTCTATCAAATACCTTTGTTTAACTTGAAAAATTCCCCGTACATCTTTTTCTCTACTATTTATTTTCAAATGTCGCCTGAACAATACACCTATGTCAAACCCATAATGCCACTTCTTATGTTTAAAAATTTAGTTTTCTGTTTGTATAATAATTATTGCGCTATTATTTACTTATTGAGACCATGTAAAAAAACCTTTGTACCGTTTTAGGTGGTGAAATAAATAAATAAACAGATTAATACCACCATTTAGGTTAGTTGATAAACAAAAATAAAACTTTGTTAAAACAAAGTATAAGAAGCCACGGAAACTTGTATCTCTAGTTCCAAAGTCTGCAATTTTCTCCAAAATAGTACTTCGGCTCCCAAGCTACTCCACCCGTTCCATTTTATGCCCTCCCTTCCTTGATTCAACTCCGCCATCTCACAGCTAGAAAATCTCATTACCTTAATTTTCTCATGATTTTTAATTTCTACCACGAACTAGCACCTTGGAATGGCGGAAGCGGTTGCTAGCTTTGATGAAACCTATAACTGAACTTGCAGAAGCAATGGTAATTGCTCCTTGCCTCCGAAGCGAAGGTATCTCAGCAAGGTTGCTGGAATAGTGGCCTGACCCCAGACGGGTGGTCTTTCAGACGATGATGTAACCTAATGAAACTTTAGCGAGGAAGGGCTTTGTACTCCAATTATCATTCCTTTGAGGCCATGAACATATCTTCCATTGAGGTCTCGCGCTATACTAAACCTCACTCGTATAATACTTACCACGTACTATCATTAGCTTTTTTGTTTCCCTTTGCATCTATAACTTGTAAATGTTAAAGTAAATAGTAATTATTTTAACAAAATGTTAATTTAAATCAACAACATTAATTGTTGAAGTTTATAAATAAGCAAAGGGTTGTCAAGGGTAAGAAAAAGTTGTTTACAAGTTACGAGTGCAGTTGAATAAAATAAGTTAAAAGAGACAACAACATCGTGTATAATTAAGAAGAATAATTGAGTTACATTAGAAAATTTAAACAAAACATAGCCTGTCTCAATAAAATATTTAGTGCAGCGCGTTTTGTTACTTAGATATACCATACTCATGTCTCGCCACGCAGTACGCTATGCAGCAATAAAGAATAAGCCTCCCACGTACTATTCTTGAAAATTTATTTTTACGCTTAAATGTCTAAAGAATTCAAAAATGTCTATCGCATTTAATGTACAAAATGATTTAATCTAGGGACTCACGCTATATTGAATCGACTAAAATAAGGCTCCGTCAATCAAACCATATTTCAAGCACAATAAAGAGAGAAGATTAAAAAAAGAATTTTTTTTCTTTGGGTCGCCACTTGACTGAAACGTGTCATGATAATCCATTCTATTCAATAATCTGGCTTCAATATGAGTCCCAATGGATATCTCTTGGACAAATGGAGCGATCCAAAAAGATAGATAAACCTCAGTGAATACCTTATAAAACTGGAGCAGGAGAAAAATGAGGGAGAGTCATTGTATTGGGGGGGGGGGGGGTGATCAATTGGCGAAGATATTATTACAGAATACTTCGTAACCCGCGGGAATGGAATTGCGGAAAATACATAAAAAATATATAAATAAGAAAGAGAGAATGCATGCATAAGGAAATATAGGGAAAAGTGAAACATAAAAGCTACGGTTATCACCATAGCATCGGAGACATTTATTTGCATTAGTTTTGTCTTGAGCTATTATTTATGTTCAAAATGACATTGGTTATGCTGTGTTACTTAAAATAAGCTGCTATTTTTATGTAAAATTAAGAACATTAACTACTTCTGTACCTCCTTACTAATTGAAAATTGACCTGAACCAGGTTTGCGCAGTAACATGCTATTTTCCTGATAATTTAAAAGGGATCACTTCTTAATTTTCAGAAATAGTTAAAAGTAAAAGTAACCCACCTTATCGGTACAAATGATTTAGTTGGAAAAGAAATATTCATTTAATTCCCACCATAAATAAAAATTTTGACATTAATATCCCCCATCATAGAAAATCTCACCTTAATAAATATTTCATCATATCCACTGCCAGATTATGGAAATAAATACCGATAGAAGTAAGAAATTTTCCATCAATACATTTATTTAAGATTAAAGTTAAGTTCACGGCAATGTTAACGTTAGTTAGCATGGCAGTGTAAATGTCAATGTTAGTTCATGGCAATTCCCAGTGTAACTTGCGACCCTGACGTGATTGATTACTGATATGAAGTGGAGAGAATATATTTTTTATTCATGATATAATTCTCTATTACTGATACGTTTTCCTGTTAGACCTGAACATTTTCCTTTGAATAAGTAGTGATATTGTTTCCAATGTATTTAAAATGTCTAGACATGTTTTGTGGTATCCGTATTCGGGATGCAATCGTATGTATATGCTGGTATTGGTTTTTATTTTGTTTTGAGCGCTGCTGTCGTGTTTTTCCTTCGTAGGCATCTCTGTCAAATACTTTTTCCTGAATTGTTGCGCACTTTTGAAATATCTCATGAGTTATAAAGGCCCACGATAATAAATTAATTGAAATTGACAAAGTTCTAACTCATATAATTCACATTTCCCCGGATTTGGGAAGGTATATGATGAGTGTGTGGTTGCCTACTGGGTATAATGCTTGTCTTCTGACTGACGGGTCTCAGTTTTAGATCCTGTATTACGCCTTCGCACAATGGAAAAAATTCTTTAAGTGCAAAAGTCAGAATAGCTTATGGTGGGACTTCATTCCTTCCCATGTTGATAGTTATCCTTGATTTCCGTGAGCTGAGTTTGCAATCAATGCATATTTTCTTAGTTTTTACACAAGTTTTAGGGCACTTGGCCCTAATACACCGCCAGCCGCCAAAAGAGGGGAGTGGCAGGGGGTGTTAGGACACCAGCCGTGTAAATATAAAAAGTAAATGCTCTAACAAAATACGAATAGTATTTATTAAAGTCCATTATGGTTCGGGTGAAAATATCTCTTAGTTTATCACTTCTGTCGGACAATATACGCATTATTCCTGAATATATCCCCAGCAGAGAGGAAGAAACGACGGCTTTTAATCCACGAGACGCAGGTTAGCCTAATAGTTTCTATTAATTGACAACATATGGACCGCGGAAGTCTTAAAAACTTCATCTGTATTTGTGTTTCGGTAAATTAGTGCCAGTTCAACTACGATGGATACTCTTGTCCTCATTTTCGTCAGTGACGTTCTGTACAGCCTCAATGATGAAAGACTTAATCCGCAAAAGACTTACAATACATAATCCGCGAACTGAGCGAAATACAAAGGAAGGCTGCGCGGTTCGTCAAAAACCGCAACGGGCGTATAGACAGCGTTACCCAAATGTTAAGCGAATTGGGCCAGGAGCCGCTGGAAACTCGGAGGCTGTGCGCTAGGCTTAGCTTGCTCAAACAATTGAGAATGGATTTCTTTAAGAGCGACACGGGGAACATGATATTAGAGCCACACTATATTTCCAGGTCCGACAGAAGACAGAATTAAGAGAGATGTTTTGCCGAATGGATAGATATGGGTATTGGTTTTTCCCCTGAACCATAAAGGGTTTTAATAGATGCTAGTCGTAATTTCCTCAGAGAACTTCCTTTTTCGCCGGCCTCGGTGGCAGCGGGGTAAAGTCCTCGCCATCTAAACCGAAAGTCGCGGTTTCGAGTCCCGCCTGGCTAGGGTGCCCCTATCCAGGGCATGTTTGTGTGTGATAGTAGTTTCATGTTATACCCCCCGATGTAAAAGGCCTTCAGTGAGCAGTTTCCGGGGCCATGAAAATAAATAAATTATGTAAGAACGGCTGGTGTCCTACCACCCCCTGCCACACACTTTTTAGGCGGCTTGCGGGTTATTACGTACTTGTAGATGTATGCTGGACCCTGGAGGCTGGGACCCTCACTCTGGCCGTCGGCTAATAGCCGTGACAGGAGAACTAAAGCGGGCACAGTCGTTTATGCGGGCTATCGCCACCCTTCCCCAAGCGATGCACCGCAGCCAACACCTGCGAAATGTTCTCATTCTCGGTCGCTCGATATTATCCCCCGGATCCCGCGCCGTCCCCGGCCGGAGACCGCACCCGTGTCACCCCGCTGTCATTCCCCGGTCTTTTGTCCGCCTCCGTGGAGAATATCTCCCGCCATCCGTCCGTACATACATTCACATTTAGCACGTACGGGCACGTCGCCAAGCAAAGCCGGCGCACCGAGCCTAACAGCGACATGAATTCCTCCGGTGCTTTCAATTCGCTGCCGCGACAAAACGGTCACACGAATGCCTACTACGACTTCTGCAACGTAAAGAGAATAAAGCGAAAGCTTTTTTACGGAGCATAGATACCTCCACGATGAGCACTCTTTTCCTCCTTTCACGGCGTCACCTCGGGTCAAGTGAAAACAAGCTCCCATTGGTCGGGAGGAGGACGTGACCATGTTTTTCAAAGTCGAGGCCGCGACCCTGGGAAGAACGGTGAGAGGCGAGAAGCGTGGATACCACAGGATACGCTGCAAAATGTTCAACTGTGCCTTTCTCTTTTTTATTTCGATTTTATTTCATCGGAAGAGCAGTGTTATGGTTCGCGATGTGTAACACTCGCTGAACTCTAAGTTCTTAAAGTGAGATAATGCATAGGAGTGTTTTCTTTTTTTTTTTTTGCTGGCCGGGGTTGATCATTGTGGAGAGAGAAAAGGCTCATTTACAGTGCAGCCGTTGGGCGAACGAGGACACTTTCAGGCTCATAATTCTTTCATTTCCATTCGTCTTTCACGTTCATGCCTGGGTTAATTAATGTTCCCATCGGTCGCTGCGGTACGGAGAAAGCAGCGACACAGCCTCGAGTTAAAATTTACTGTACACTCTCTGAAATGAGGGTGAAACGATGGACTATGAGATAAAATTGGTGTCAAAATAGTTGAAATATATAGCGTACGGAAATATTTAGGGACATCGAATCATTATATTCGGTCCAATAACTACATAAAGTGAAAAGGCAATATAAAAATAAACTCAGAAAATTTACGATTCCATGGAATTCAAAAGATGGTATTTAGACTATTATATTTAAAAGAAATTAAACGTAAATATATCCTCTTAAAATGCAATTAGAGTTTTAAATGAGAAAAAATTAAGAGTAAATATATGTAACCAGTCTATCCTTCTTCCAATAAAGATGAACACCTTATTAGCTGAATGAGCTCATTGATTTTTTCCAGCAAAATGTGCGGTCCTTAAGAGAGGTAATTAATTTTTTTAAATTTTCGCCAAATATTCCGTGATTCAACGCTGAGTGGTTTGAAAAATGTGAATGTGATAGTCAGTTTTTCTTATTTTAAATGCATGGACTTACGTGGAGAACAAATTTCAACTAATTAAGTCGCAGTGATGGAGTAGGAATCCTAAATGTTCAAATCTTTGAAGGATTAAATAGGAGACCACGCGATGAAGCCTTAATTTTAGTTCATTATACGTGTTGTATAGTTGGAAATCGTACTTTCATCTTCTGTATCTATTTTTACCGGCAGAAAATCACCTGAATATAATGCTTGAGAAAATGTTTAAGCCCTAGCAAATATAGAGAATACTATGTAAACAATCATACAAATACCGTAGAGGATATTGATAGAAACCAAGGAAGAAATAATTATTTTAATTCACAATGCATGTTAAAGATTGCTGCCTTTTGATATTTGATTATTAATGCTAATTTCCATTCTTAATTATTCAACCTTCAATTTTTCCAGGGCGTGGTCATTTTTATCCCTCAAAATTTCCTACGAGAAATTTTCCGCTCTTACGCCAAATTACCATAATTTCATTTTTTTAACAGTTTTTACAATTTATAAATGAAATATACGGTTCCAGGAGCGGAAAGAGAACTTTACCACTGAGTAGAAAGTTGTAAATGAATCTGTAATTTATTTAGCGAGGGAATATAAAAAATGCTAGCAAAATTAAAGGCGAAAATTAATAACTCTTTTTGATACCTTGATTGAAGGCTTCCCATTTTCAACGCTTGTATTTTTCTTTCCACACTACCTCATCCGCGATTATTTTATTCCTAGAATTTTCAGCTTTTACGCCCACCTTCAGGGTTATATTACCCCTTCGAGAAAATTCTACCAAGCTATAAATAAAATACACGGTCACTGGTGAAGAAAGGGAAATTGATTGATGGAAATGAGGTCTAGCTAGTTTTTTTCTTGAGGAATGAGAAGGCAATAGAAAAATAAACTCAGAAAATTTACGATTCCATGGAATTCAAAGGAATGCATTTAGTGTATTAAACTTAAAAGAAATTAAACGTAAATATATCCTCTAATAATGCAATTATAGTTTTAAATGAGAAAAAATTATAATTAAATAAATAACCAGTCTATTCATGTTTCCACTAAAGGTGAACAAATTATTAGCTGAATGAGCTCATTGAATTTTTATCCAGCAAAATGTGAGGTCCTTAAAAAAGGTCCTTAAGTTATAAGACTACATATTTAGTAAGGATATAATTTAATGGTTTCCTACAAGTGCTTCAACTGAAAATGTTATATACCTACCTTATTAAAAATAAAATCTCCAGGAACCTCTTTTCCTACTTATATTATCGTTTCATGAAGCACTCGACAAGAAAATTTTCCGCATAACTTCATTTTTTGCCGATAAAAAAACACAGCATCCGATTTCGCACTCATTCAAGATTATATTTGTTATAATAAACTTTATAAAGTATATTTCTCCTTTATTTTGATATTTCCCCATGAAAAATAAATCCATGAAGATAGGTAAGCAATTTATGACTCAAATTGAAATTAAAATCTTTCATGTTCTAAACCCATGCTTTTTCTTGTTCCGTCTTTGTGCAAAATACTCGGGTTCAATTAAAAAAATAACATTAATAGTCATTTTAGAGAAATTACTCATTTTTTAATTTCAATATCATCCGCTAACGTCTAAAAGGATTTGCTTAACGGGTCATTGAATTAGATATCATTGCATGATAGTTGTTACCAAACATGAAGTACCATTTTATCTGAAACTAAATCCAAATACGAACAAAAATATATTAAAAATAAAGCGTAGCCTAATATCAATTTAATGTGATAGCAGGAGATTATCCACAGGTAACATCAATGAACCTCTCCTATTTGAACTCGATCATCCCGCTAATGAACTGCGTTTGATCTCTGAGCCTCCGAGGCCTTCCTTCGGCTGACTAATGATTAGTTCCAGCGATTCCTGGAAGGATTAGGTTAAGTACCAACCCTGTGCTAATCCCCAAGATATCAAAATGTCAAAGAAGTTTGAGAACAAAATATTGGTGCAGCTACGGATGGTTCAACATCAACTAAAATACTCGTCTTCAACGTACAAAGCACTACTTCCTGATGTGGGCCTTGTTTTCCCCTGCAATGCGCTTATATTCGAGTCTAGTTCTAGCTTTTTACTTCCAACCCCGGAATCATATGCACTGAATAGCATTCGATCATGTTGTTAATATCTATACCTGCCCCTCCATCTGCCTATTTAGAATTCATTTTATCATTCTTATGATTTCCAGTATTTCTGTGCTACCTATCAATGACAGCTCTAACACTATGGATAATCTAAATTACTCCTCTAAAGTATCTTTTATCTTCAAATTCATTCTAATTTCCCACCTCTTTACTTCTATAGCTAGGTGCTTATCTCCTCGTATGATATTTCTCTAAAATTTTCCTGAGGATGTCTTCATAGCTTTTTATATAGTTCATTCCTCAACCCAATCAGTTAATACAGGTCACATAAAGAGTTTCTTTATCTTTAGTATAGTTTCCCTTGACAGGAAAGTCATTTTAAGGAGGGATGCATTATCTGCTATTAATTGTCTGTGAATGTCTCACGGGCTTCCCACCGGGTTAGGCAATCCATTTCTGCCAACGTTTCGATGAAATACTTTTTCAACGTCGTCAAGGCTGGTCGATCAATCAGCAATTACCGTGCTGACCATAGTAAACCAATACCCTGTAAATCAGTACCCCAGTGCTGGACAGTTTCAATACTTCTGTGTTATTTCTTAATAACCAGCCTTAAATGCGAGGAATGGTTGTTTAGTATTATATTGTAGAGTGAATTTTGCTTTTATTTTTTCATTTGTTTATACGGAGGTTAAATTTAGAGGTTTACCACTTGGTTGAAAAAGAGCAAACTACGAATTTTAAGAAGACGGAAGAAGTAATAATACGTCCGTAGCAAAATCTAAGGATTTCAATTGGCGTAATAATAAGCCCAGAGTTTGCAAAGAATTAAAATAATGATTAAGTAAAGGGTAGAAAATGTGTAAAATAAATAGAATAAAAAGCTGATAATGTGGAGGAAAAGAGAGAGGAGTAGACGCTAAAATACGGAAAATGAAAATATTCTCCGCGACGAAAAGTTAAGTTAGCGGGTAATAAAAGAAAATTTAAAGGAAAAGCGATGGGCGTCGAGAGGGAAAAACAAAAGGGGGCTTTATCATGACTAACGAAGCCGTAAATTGCTTTGTAAAACTGTCGAAATTGATTCCGATTTACTTTTTAATCTGCCGTAATTACCGCGTAATTGGGCGTTGCGGGAGGCTGTGTAGAGTGAAGGGGTGGGGTGCGTTGGGGGGGGGGGGGGGGAGGGGAGGGGGGGGGGGAAGAAGCCCTTAAGGGCTCTTTTGTAATTTGTTCTCTTTTCGCCCCCTTTTCTCCACTCCTTGCGTTCGAAGCGAAGGCTCTTTGCCGTAATTGAAATTGTTTCACGGGATCTTGAGATGTCACTTGTCTGGAAAAGGTTGTGTGTTAAGGCCCAGAGGGGGGTGGGGTGTGGTGGGAAGTAAGCAAAGGGAGTGGGATTAAAGAAGTGGAGTGAGGAAAAAATGGAACACACTCTTGTAAAAACGAAAAACAAAAGAAAATATATTTATATCGTTAGCGCCAGGAACGTAGCTGGATCGACTCTCTGGAGGTAATTTTTTTTTTTTACCTAAAGCTTTTTCGTGAAGGCGGATGCTAATCGGTAAGTTAAATTCAATACGAGAAGAAAATGAAAAGGGTGAAAAAGGAACTTCATCTCAGCATGTTAACATGGAAGCGGGTCTCTTCTACTCTCTTGGAGCGCTAATAAAAGTTTTCTTTCTCTCCTTCAGGTTTCTGCGTTTTTGTTTTGAAGAGAGAAACTAGCACCATTTAAAAATAGGAGAGCAGGTATCCGCGAGAGAAGTGCACTCCTTCTTGTGTGAACGTTTTCCCTGGGTTGAGCGATAGAATTCCAATTAGCTCGGCCTCCTGAATTAACTCGCGACGAAGGTATTTGCTAATTCACCTCTTTCTTGTGATAATGTGCGCTCTCATCCCAAGTTGCGAGCTCTCGATCTATCGTTTCCATGAACGATTCGAATCGTCGCGAAGGTTCATAGTGCAATTAAATTCAAGTATTAAGATTATTTCTAAAAAAAATAACATACTTTCCGGCTTCCTGTGATGGCTTTTCGAACTTTTGAAGGAGTTTTTGAATAAATTAATCGTTGAATGTTTCATAAGCGTAAGTACATTGTCCTATATTTATCTTTTAACGCTAAATTTTTGGATTTAAAGAGGCAAGGTACTTTAAAAAAAAAGTATGATTGCTGCATAAAAATAGTTTTGAATATTCCTCTTCTTACTTCTACACAATATACGACATTTCATCCCGTTAGCCTCTTTCTCAGTTTTATCACTAGCATTTAAGTTGTACTTCGTCGACTTCATTAAAATCTGAAGCGAAAATTATTTCGTCATTTATGTTCTTGTTGCTACAAAAACTATGCCAACGAGGCAATTGCTACATAAATATTCTCCAGAGAAAATATACGGGGAGATGGAATGCATGTGGATAAATATCCTTGAGTCATAAATGTCTTCAGGGCTGACTCAAAACCGAGTTTTATACTTGCATATGTAAAATAAATGAGTTATTCCTTCATACAATTTATATTGTACCAATAATTGTATATTTTATGAGTGCTGTATTTCCTTTCGTGGAATGAACCCGTGTCACACAACCTGGTGGTGGCTTGCACGATTCCTCAGACATGTGGATGTCGGGAAAAATAGTAAACTTTACTTTCACAAACTTTGACTAGCTTCGATACTCTAATGGTCAATTTTAACCCAAAGGGACCTAGATGCTATTCGAGTAGTCAAGAGTTTTACATCGTCTGAGATTACCAATGGATGCATGAGGCACAGGGCTCTTGGAAATATCTCTTAATAATCACCTATTAAAATTGCCTATGGTCGGAAGGTTTCCTTCGCTTGACAGGGTATAAATAAGCCAAATGCTACCTGCTAGAAAGGTATTCTACCACCCGCTAGCAGCCTGCATCGTAGCGGCGCTCATAGCCTAGCACCAAGGCTCACACAGCGGTAGCCGGAACCAGAATGACGTCACACGGGCTTTTACCAACATTCATACTTAGCCGACGCGTTTTCGCGCGCTTGAAATTTTTTAATTTTTCATTTAATCGCGAAAAATAGATATCGTCATTTAAAAATCTAAAAGCGTGACATACGTACTCCAGGAGTAATAATCTTTCGATTTAAGCAATAAAAAAATAGGAAACCACCCCATTCAGCGCACTTGTTACTGACCTGGAATTCGAACTTCTTGAACTGCTCCACCGTGTCCACGTCCGCCTTGGAGGCGATGAGCGGTCCCCCGGCGGGGCACGACCTCGCGCCCCCGAGCACCAAGTCCTCCTCCACCCACTCCCCCACCCCTCCATCCTCCTCCTCCCCACCACCCCCCTCTCCCCCCACCTCGTTCTTCTCCTCCCGCGAGGATACATCCCCCTTCTGCTCGTTGCGATCCAAAGATTGTTGCGGCGCCGCCGGCGGGCCATCATCCGGCGGCCCTCCTAGCGGACCATCCGCTGGCCCCTGGGCGTCTCCGGAAGAGCCCTTGAGGGCGGAGGAGGAGCCGTGCCCGGGCTCCGGGGGCCCTCCGACCTCCCCGTTGGTGCCGCGAAAGTTGGTGTAGTAGAGGAAATAGGCCGCGCTGAGGAGGAGGGCGCCGAGGGCGAAGTAGCGGGCGGAGCCGCGGCGGAAGACGGCGCGGATCATAGTAGCGACGATCTCCTCTCCGCTCTTCTTTTGTTTCGTGACGATTGCTCTTCAAACTGATGCTGCTCTGCTTCTACTCGCTTCGGAGACTCGCGACGGGGCCCACATGCGTGAGTAGGCGGGAAGGGACGGGGACAGGTCCTCGGTGAACGTGGGAATCACCTGTTGGGAGAGGAAAAAAGAAATTTAGTTTCATTGCAGCATAGATAAGCACTCGCGAAAGTAGTGTTCAAGTAAATTTTTTTATAATTGAGTTTTTTTCTATCTTTCTCTTGACCTCAATTCTCATTTTCATTGCAAAAACAACATGATGAAGGCATACAAAAATACCGAAAAGCTGGAAAAAATGTTTGCATTTAACTCTGAAAAACCGACACCCCATGATACTAATCAACATTATTTTTTAAATACCGAATAAAGCACAAATTCCATCGCATTTGGTTAAGCATGCCCTGAGAATTGACGGTTCATGACAAATAAATTTTAGCCAAATATTTACCAAGTTTATCGCCTATTATCCTATTCAATAGCATAACAGTCTGTTAGCCAAGTAAGCACAGCTATATTCGAGACGTAATTTAATTACTTTAATGTCACAGTGAAATATCTTTAATGCATGCTAAAATTTTTAAAGATGGGAAAAAACATGCATCCGCACAACATGCAAGCGACGATAATCTACCTTGAGTCAGCACACCTCATAGTTTTACGACAGAGAAGAGATAAGAGGAGTACTTATGTGTATAAAATATATGTGGCATAAAAACTGTTATTCTGAGTAATACGTATCATGCTTATCCTCCTGATAATCCGAACGATAAAGTTGCGCCCGGTTTTATAACTATGGCGGTAATCTAATCATAGCGCGTCCGGATTATGATTACATCGGTAAGAAGGTTGATGGCTTAAATTCTCTCATAAATATCCCCGCTGATCTATAAATGCTCGTATGTTTTAAGAAGCAAAAGCAACAAAAACTACATCCGGTGTTCAAAATATGGTAATCACGAAGCATCATTTTAAAACATAATCCATTCAAAAACATTTATTTTGAAATATTAGAGGCTATACGTGTAGCTTACCTCCGAATAGTTGATACGATATTCATTTTTCAATTCATCACCCTTTTTTTCTAATATCATGCAAAACTAAATTCCCTACTCCATCAACAAAACAATTTTTTTTTTAATTCTGTGAAAACTCTTAAATAGTCACTTTATTGTATCGTAAATGAAACGGAGGACAATCCAATTCCTTTCAATTCAACATGGCCATTCGGTACTTCACACCCTGCAGAAAATGTGATTGTTCCTTGATAATCAAGTTTAAAGTCTTCGAAATGTCGCTAAGGGATAAATTCTTCCATTTAGAGGGAGCTAAGCACTAATAGATATTAGAGCGTGACAGAGCTGCTTGGTCCTAATTGAGGACATGCCAAGCAAGAACGTAAAGCCTCCCGAGTGAGTGGTAATTATTTAATTCTTATTTCGATATCGTTTGGTGTTCTTTAGGTGCTGTAAAACAAGTGAGATAAATTAGTAGTCCCTAGCATGCAGTAGGCTTTTACTAGTACCTGCCGTGCAGAGCGGTAAATGGAAATTGTAAAAACGCTTTCAGACACGTCCAACGACGTAGATAGTTTCCTTCCGGACCAAAATGGCTTGGGAGCGCCTCCAATGGGGAATGGTGGAACGTGTGATACTATTCGATATATAGGAATAATTACACAAGGTTAGTAGAAGATAAAGAAGGAAGAGGATGCAAATAGAAGAGAAAAGGTGTAGAGATGCTAATTGAACACGGTGAAATGAAAATAAAATTGTTTTATCTCACCTCTTTACACGATACGCTCACGATAATTGACTTAACTTTCTTTAATAACAATGGATTTTGAGAGTAATCCGCTCCAAGATTTTAAAATGCCTAAAGTTTCCTCTCCAATGCCGGAGACCTCATCGGGGACTTGGCTAATGGCCCTTAGCCCCGATGAGGTTGCCAAAATACGATAGGACACATCGGCCTTTTTAAAATCTGAATGTGAGTTACCCCAAAAGTCAGAAATATTGACGAAAGTTTTAGTAATTTTACTCAACGTTGTGAAATATTTCAAATCTGAAGCGTGAGAGATGGTGAAATTTGCATTAAATTTGCACTGTGAATTTTTTTCCGTGGGCAATAATATGAATCGACTGGACGTGGACTAATTTTAGAGATGACTCAAAAAGAGAGTCTGTTGGTTGGGGAGCACCCAAAGAAACGAATTTAGAAGTAAGGTCGCTGATCGGTTTTACTATCGGTGTTTACTATATGTTCCCAGGATTACTGGACCTGTATGTGCGCAGTATTTTCGCAGGTGCTCACATCTGACTCTGTACTTATATGAGACGCCATATATATGCCCTTCATCTGCATCCATACTACCCCGCAAGCATAGGTGCATGGTGGCGCGTGTTAGGCCACCAGCCGTTTTCACATAAAAAACAAACACTCAAACGAAATTATGACTAGCAATTATTATATTGCTTTGGGAAAAGCGAATTCCTACAGCTATCCGTTCGGAAAAATATCTCTCTTGATTTATTGTATCTGTTGGACCTCGAAATGAAGTGGGGCCTTACTATGATAAAATAAATAAAATTTACCAAGAAAATGACTCAGAGTGTTGAAACCACAGTCGCGAATTGAGTTAAATATGAAAGGGAGGAAATTACCATTTACACTTCATATTTTATCATGGATACATCGCATTTCCACCAATTCAAGCCTAAAACGATTTCACACGTTGCAATATAATGTTCTCCGCGTCGTTCTTAGAGATCTATTCAAATGTCCCTTATGTTTCCAACTAGGCTTCCATGGAGATTATGACGATAAGCAGCGATTCTTCTGGGTTTCCTTCCTCGTTCATCCATTTTACTGGACAATATTTCGCCAACGCTACAGTTGGCATAGGTCCACTGAATAGGAAGAAGTCCACTGACTTTTCAGTGGACCTAAGGAAGCTGACTGGAACGTTGGCGAAATATCGTCCGGTAAAATGGATAAACGCGGAAGGAAATCCAGAAGAATCGGTGCCTAATGTCCCTTATGCATTCCCTTCTGATCGTAAAATGTGAAAGATGGAAAACGAAGACTTCGAAATGGACTAGAGGTATTCAATAAATAAAAGCCACCCTTTCCTACCATCCATTATGCCATGTCTTACGGACGCCAACATACTACGGAAGATCAGATCATATAAATAAAATAAGAGAGTAGACTGTAGAACAGACAGATTCAGAATGTATTTTTTCCACGATCAATAAGAGATTATAACGGCAGCGATAGAATTCATAAATAGATTAGAAGACTAGAAGTGTAGCTTACTAACCTATGTAAAACTTAATGCATGTTTCTTAATTTTATTATTATTTCTAACAGCATAATTTGTTAGTATGCGTGACGTTTTTTGGACTGTGTGCATGTGGGAGTCCAATTGCATGCTGCATGCTGGTGATCGCCCCCTGCCAAACACCCTAGAGGTGGCTCGCAGGGTATTATGTAGATGTAGATCATTCTTCTCCATCGCAATCGACTTATTCTTACGCACAAGAGTGCGCGCAATACGAATAAATGGGCGACCTTGTTCGAACTGGGTGCATATCTCAATCTCCCCGCGCGCAAGGACCCCTTTTCGGACCTCCCAGCCTACACTCCCGCTGCACAAGAGGTCCCCGAAGGACAGAAGCAGGCGGAATTCCCTCAAAGTGCACACGGTGTGGGGTGATGGGGTGAGTGCGTATATATATAAGGGCGGACAGAGCGAGGCAGGCGAGCCGGCTTCGTCGTCGCCATTAGGCCACTATTGCGAAATGCACAAAGGGACACGCCACCTTGTATGCGCGGGGTGGGGATCGGTCGGGTGCGGTAGGGAAGGGTGCAGTAGCCGAGGGAGGAGATTAGAGGAGGAGATTGAAGAGAGTGTGGGTCCCTTTCGCGGACTCCAAAGGGTTCCTGATGCTGCTACAGAGAGAAGCAAGTACGATCGGAGCTGTAAGCGTAGCTTTGTTCCACGACCTATCGTTCCCAAGTCCCTCCTCCTGTCCGTTTGATCTAGAGGAAGTAGGTATCTGCCATACGATGTAGTTAGTATACAGGGCAGGAGTTGAAGAAATAAAAACTTCGATTTTTCCACATGGTAATTTATTTTTTCCAACCATGGTTTCGTAACCGCTTAATGTTTTCAAAGTGAGGGGCACAGGCAAATTGGAATCAGTGGTTAGCGAGGTTACTTGGTGGAACCTTGACATATATATTTATAAAGGTACCTATAGAAAAAACCTATAAATATAAATTAAGCTTTGTCGTATTCCACAAAGATTTATCAAAAGACTCGACCGGTTTCGACCTTTTCCGGCTATTATCAAGACTACTATTACTTAAAAGCCATCTTCTATTATTTATAGCATATAGGATGTTACAGGAGGAATCTGCAATTCTTCAGTTAGAGGTATGAGATAAAATTTTAAGCATTTATCGTCCATAAACATGGGGTCACGACTCCTTAGTTACAAAAAACGTCACGCACACTAACAAATTATACTACCGCAATCATTCAAATGCAAAAACTAGCCAACTAATCATTAAGGTTTTCTGCCAATAAAGATAGAACACAGAAAACATACTGTTAGAAAAAATAAGAAAATATTAAAAACATGCATTAATGCACACATAAGTTAGTTGGTAAGCTACAATACAAGTCATCAAATCTATTTGTGACTTCTAACGCTGCCGTTATAATTTCTAATTGATCGTGGAAAAAATTCTGAATCTGTCTGCCCTGCAGTCTATCTCTTTTATTTCTTTGTATGATCTGATTTACCGTAGATGTTGGCGTTCGTAAGACGTCAGGAGCAGTGTAATTTCGGGCGAAATTTCTAACTTCTTCAGAAAATGCACTGCTCCTGAATTTATCGAATAGTTTTAGTCTATATTTCAGTCTACGGCCCGACAGAGATTCTATCCAAGTTTATCTAAGAGGTCAGTTACACTAACTAAACTAACGAAACGACTTTTCACGTACCTGTCAGCTCTACTTTGCACGCGTTCTAACTCTGTTTATAATTGTATTTCATGAGGGTCCCTAACACTAGCAGTGTACTCTAAATGAGGTCTAACGAGGATGAAGTAGCTAATTTCTCTCACTTCGTCGTCTTACTTACAAGACCGTGGCTCAAAATTTAAAGTGAGTCGACTCAGATTACTTGAAAAGGAGTTTTTCGTAGTTTATGTGAAAAATATCCTCCGCACTATTGGAGATGGGATTACGAGAGGTAGTTAAAGAGAATAAACTGCAAAACAGAAATTTAAAATGTATTAGTGAGTCGTATTCCAGGGAATAGTACTTATGCACTTGCACAATTCATGGAATTAATTTCTATCATATCTCGGACGACCAGTTGTATAATTCTCTTTTTTCATTCGTATTTTTAATAATTACTAAATATGCACTACAATTTCATATCCTATTAATTTTGGGTTTTCTTTGATCTTAATTTCTTCGCGGTAAACTCTTTACTTGACCATTACCTACGAAAGATTTATTAATTTTCATTATTAAATGTTAACTTATTTGAGCTTTGCATATTAGTGCATACTTGTTTTCTTCTTACGTTCCTTTGAGCGATGCATGCTTCTTAGGAGCTTACGCCAAATGCATGAAATGTGTCCTCATTATTTTCAAATCATAAGCTTATGGCGTATTGCATGCTTATGATCAATAACCCCACGGTAAACACCCTAGAGAGATAGCTCTCAGAGTATTACGTGGATGCACTTTATTTCAGGCCCACAAATGCCAGCACCATGAAACATAGCCATCATCATTAAACTACCGCGGGCGTATCACAGACGATTGCCGGCATCATCATCTGCTGCGGAACTTGAGAACTCGCGAGGTGGTAAAGGAATGTCGTGCAGCGAGGAGGATCAGCATGAAGCCCTCGGTAATGGCTGCCAATACCAGGTCTGCTGAGAGCAGGATGACTCATCATTACCTGCTATCCCGGCTCAAGGCGTAACTCGGAGAACTTAAAATAGGACCCGTAAGTAAACTTGTGGTGAAGGGTGGATTTAACCGCTTCACCGTGGCCTTGCTAGTGTTTACCTTGCCCTTCCCTCTCCTTTAAGTTGGAGTAGGATTTTTTTCCGAAGGAATTTCGGTTTTCTCCTTTCACTCTCGTTGTCCCTCTCCGTCGACGACCTTGTCCTTCAACCCGGCAGAACTACCTCTCTCGTGGTCCTACACCATAGCCTTAGCGAAAGCACACTGGCAACGAGGAAATGCTATCTACATCTACATCGCACCCTGCGAGCCACCTCCAGGGTGTTTGGCAGGGGGTGACCAATCACCAACATACAGCATTCAAGAGGACAGTCAAATGCTCACCGCTCGGTCATAGAAATATTCATCTACATCTACATAATACCCTGCGAGCCACCTTCAGGGTGTTTGGCAGGGGGTGACCAATCACCAACATGCAGCATGCCAGAGGACCGCCACATACACACCGCACGGTCATAGAAATATCCCCCACACTAGCAAAATATGCATGCATATTTTTTAAAAAACCTGCTATTAGTTAGTAATTCCTACAGAAAATACATGAAAGGTTAGAACAAAAAAAAAAAAACATGCAATGAGTCATCATAGCGAGTGACGCCGTTAATCCTATTAATTGAGACAACGTTGCCATCATAATAGTACGAGGGAAGAAAGAAATTTTAAATCTCTCTGTTTTGCAGTCCCTTTCATTTATTTTCTTTTCATGATCACGTCTACCACAGTACGACGGTAAACGAAGGATATGATTCGCGTCGTCTGAGAAAATATCATCAACGAATTTACAAAGTAAATTAAGCCTATACTTCGATCTACGCTCCTGTTAAAATTCCCATCCTAACTCGTGTAACATACTGGAAACGCTGCAGTTTTTACCGTAACAACTCATCACAAATCTGGCCGCCCTGCGCTGTATTCGATTGATTTCAGCTATCAGTCCTTCTTCATAAGGGTCCCATACGCTAGCAGCATATTCTCAAGGCCGTTTTACACGGTACACGGAATTGAGCAATCTGACGTACGTGCGAAGGCGCAATCAAAATTGCGTCGTGTAAAGCGGTGAATTGCTAGAACACATGCGAGAATGCGTGGATGCGAGACAGAAAAATAGCCCCTGTTCTAATTTCGTTCATGCGTTCGCGCAATTCCACGCCATTTTAGAAATTAATGCAGCTCTAACCTGCGCAATTCCGTGTACCATGTAAAACGGCCTTCAGAGAGGCCTCACTGAGTACTGTATGAGGCATTATACATTGGAGCACCCAATGTGGCTCCTGGGCACCCGAGATCATTGTGGACCAAAATTAAGTATTGCTATTGCAAATGGTAAAAGTTAGCAAATGAAAATAATGTGCCTAAATAGATTTTATAGGAGTACTCATACTTTTCCTGCCTCGAGATAAATTGATTATTATTAAAGAATTCTAGCTATTTAGGTAGCTTTGCATGGAGTTTCACGAAGGTTTCCGGTAGTCTCTCCTCTTCTCATGGACTTCCCTCTTCAATTCAAAATAATGCCTACTCCCTTTCGTTCTACCTAAAAATCCTATTCTCTTTTTCCTCTCCCTCATTTACCCAACCATTCTACCCTCCAACACTGTTTTCAACATCCCCTACCCGCTAAGTACCCCCTCCATCCACACCTTCTGCCTCCTCCGTATCTCATCTAGAAGCTGACTCACCTCACCCACCATGTCCAGCACTTCCTCTTTGCTTTCCCTTCCGTCTACTCTGACTTCTCCATTTTTCTCCACGCCCACATCTCTAACGCCTCCAGTCTTCTCCCGTCCTTCTTTCTAATTGTCCATGTTTCCGCACCGTAAAGCGCTATCTTCCAGATCAGACTCTTCGCTAGCCTTTTCTTTAATCACTTGCATCAAATAACAATGTTGATTCAGTGTTTTGGAGCTTTAGTCTTGATTAATTTTAAATGCAAATATTTGCCATCGTTTTGGTATATTTATACACCATCTAGGCTATGAATGAATATGAGCACATCATTTCGATATTCAGAAGACATAAAAGGTTATGACAATGTCTTTTACAATGTTAAAAAATAAAAAAGAAAACGAATTCACCAGAGATTATAATTTCACTTTATTTTATTATTGTAAAAATATAATTTAAACCTCTATGGCGGAGATAAAAGGGAAATCGAAATACATGTTTATATCGCCAACTCATTCCTTGATAATATATAGGAGTATAATTTGTTAGTATACGTGACGTTTTTTGGACGGTGTGGTGTGCATGTGGGAGTCCAATGCATGCTACATGCTGATGATTGATCACCCCCTGCCAAACACCCTAGAGGTGGCTCGCAGGGTTTTATGTAGATTTAGATGTAGACCACTTGTTTTTACCGTCTCACCCAGCATACTACGCTTCAGTCACCAATTACACTATTACTTACAAATTGAACTATATTTTATACATATATAAAATTGAAATATATGTTATATATACCAAAATCAAGAAAAGAGTGTTCAGGTGTCTTTGAAATGATACGTTTCCGTTATATTTCAACCACTAAAGCGGACATAAAAGAGCAGTCGAAATACACATCACCAACTCGTTCCCTGATACCTTATACCCATTGCCCTCTCGTCTCCTAGAACTTAGCCACGCATGATGGTCGACAAACACCCAGCATACTACGCTTCAGTCACCAATGATACTCCCACAGCCACCATGGTAGCCGCACGGAGGTATATCGCGACGCGATACGGAAATTCGATAATCGTACCAGCCCCTATACATATATTGTGTCTGTGTGGCTGTCTCGCGCTGGTTCTCAATCCTGCACCTCACTCTGCACCCCCGCATGCGAGGGCTCTTCGCCGCCGCACCCCTGTGACTGACGTCCGTGTGACGTGAATGTCCGCACACGTCCAAAGGGTCCGTGAGTTCGCCACGACGCGCCAGCGTGCGTTCGTGCCGTGGCGGGTGCGTACTACGGTCCCGGCGGCGCACGAAAGTCAGCCTGATTGATGGCACCGACTCCGTTCCGTTGTAGCTCTCTCTTCCATCTACCTTATCCCTCTGAAGTTCTCCCACTGCCTCTAGTTTTCTCTCTCCCCAGTCGTAGCCCTGGCTCATTGCTTTCCAGTCCCGCTGGCAAATGAGCGTTGTTAGATGCACGGAGTCCTTCTGTCAGTCCTCAGCCTTTTTGTTGCAGCAATTTTTTGTTACAATAAAAATCCCGCCCCTTTTTTTAATGAAACAATATTTTCAACCCTTAAAAATTGGTTATAAAAACCCTTAATACTGGTTAAACCCTTAATATTGGTTATTTGTCACGATAAAAAGTCCGCCCCCTTTTTTAATGAAACAATTTTTTCACCTCTTAAAAATTGGATATGAAAACAACCAAGTTTGAGTCAACGATTTGAGATTCAACATTACTAATAACTAATTTTGACATTTCATTGCATTCGAATAAAAAAAAACTACCGCCATAACCTGTGCAATACCTGGAGACGAAGTATGCACGCCTCAGCACGACTGAATCAAAGTTCCTGCTACGGTTTCATGGCCTTTGAAATGTATTTCTTGGATATAAAATGCATTCTTCTTTAATGTTTTCCATAGTTAACACCTATTAGATAACCTTCATTGAGTAAATATTTACAGCTCTAACGGATAAAATTTCAGCGTAACGTAATAGAATTTATAGAGCTTTGAATGTATTCCTACAAGCAGCAATATTCTTACTGTCAGACAAACGTTTTAGGTATACTCCAAGGAATATTAAGTATGATGCATGGACAAAAAGGTGACAAATGACGACAAAGGTGACAAAATAAACGTAGCTAGCGTAAGAAATGTCAATTCAATAAACCATTTTCTTGTTTAACTGGGCGTCGTAGAGTACCGAACACACTGATTTGAATTCAACCTTTGCCAAATTATGTGCTACTCTTACCTTTGAGTCTAAAAGTAGCTAAATTTTATCATTTATTTGAATCATCAACAGGAAGCTGCGCCCTTCAAGTATTGATTATAAGCTGGAACAATATCTAATCCCTCTCTTTCCTTTACATACTAGCAATTTTCTCTTCAGCGACCCATAAGAGCAAGAAACAAGCAGTAAAAATCCATTTCGCGTTCTTTGGCTTGTGAAAATACGGCTTTCGAAACGCGTCTAGAGTAGCCAAATTTTCATCTCAAGGGCGTCAGCCTAACTATACCAGAGTACACCACGCGAGAGAGTAAAAAAATACACTAATTACATCTCCTACGATTTCGGACGGCTTTGAGCACGTCTGATGAACGCGGGATTTTCTCCATGGAGTGGGACACAATGGAGAGGAGTGAAACAAGTGGCCTGCTCATGTCTCAATTCAAAGTCTCTCCTTTTGCTTCGTACTAAAAGTACGCACTCCACTCACTTCCCTTGCCCTGCACATAGCGACGGACCCTCTGGTTCCACACTTAGCCAGGCTCGCTACAGACTGAGGATACGTGCCATCTCAGTCAATAAACTGGATGGCATAGGAAGGTTCGTGCATATATGAGAAGAGGCAAGGGGACCTACCTCCCAACGGGCATCGTGCTTTGGTGCTATACACAGGAAAGAAAAAAAACAAGAGCGAACTCGCCTCCTTTTGATGTTGATTAATTGATTCTTGATCCTTTTTTTCTAGCCCTTGTTTCTCTCTTCTCAGTTCCTTGACTTCGCCTTTTTCTGGACCCGTGATTCTCTGTTTTTTTTACCTACAAGTTTCACCCCACTCACTGTACACGAGTGAGTTGCCACATTTGAAGAGGGGAAAAAACTTTGAAAAGGGCTCGGACAAGTATCGGCTTCTTGTCCAGTTCAGGGACCTAGAAGTAATATCTATGCTGGTGGCATTGCACAAGAGGGAGTTGGGTATTAAATCTCTACCATTAGTGAAAGAGGATTATGTTAATGCATTCGATGAAGTTGAATCAAGATAACTACATTCTCTATTGGTAATTAATCTACAATAGTGATGGAATTAAATACTACATGTCAATGTTTTTTATTTTTGCAAAAGATTATATTCCAGAAATATCCATTTAAAGCTCACTGACGACAGGAAGACTCCTAAATTTAGCTATACTGGAACCCTCTCCTTTCACTAATAAAAGCTGTTATCGGGTCATGTTTGGGTCTATGCTAGCGAGGTTAACTTTACGTTTATTACGTTGCTATGTAAATTACATAGTGACAGTATGTTGCTTGATTATATGACGGAATCGATTCAGGGAGCACTGTCAAATTCACGTTATACAACAAGGTATGAATGGAGCACAATTCATTCATAAAAAATGAGCTTTATCAAGATATTTATTATATCGGATGGAATTCTTCAGGAAACAATTATGTTGGTAAATCTGTAAGCATTGGGTACATAGAAGTGAAAGTGGAGAAGTTATATGTGCATTGAGTCAAATGAAGAAACATTATTTCTGGTGGTACAAACCATTTAAATTATCATCAGCAAAAATGATCCAAATGGACTTTTTTATACATACTTTCCATCGTTGATTAATTCATTAAAAGTAGCGTTTAAAAAATTATGATCGATTTTATAATTCTTAAACATTCTATTTGTACTACAAATTCACAGTATACTAAATCACCGCCCGTAAACTTGATATAGAATGATACTCTGGCTAATATAAACCATGGTGGAATGAAAATAATAGTCAATCATTATCTAATTGGGATTTTATGTAGTCGGATTACTAAGGATTTAGATCGTAAAATCACATCCTGTAATCGGCATAAAGTAAAACTATATGGGCTGAATAAAATGGTGGAATAAAAGCATCGTTTCATATGGTTTTTACACTGCAGCCCTTTATTTGATCCTTTCCTTTGACATTTATTTGACTGTCCTGTTGCTCTACCTTATCATATATTTAAGTCAAATTGTGTGGCGAGTCAAATATATGACTTATTGGGAATTCGTATCCTGATAAATTTTCGGGGGTTGGGTTTGAAGGAGGGAATGTACTTCAGGGAGGAGGGTTCACTCGGTAAGGGTACATGTAGGGTACACATATTCACTTCCTTTTTATTTGTAAACGGCTGTTATCCTAACACCCCCTGCCACACGCCTTTTAGGTTGCTTGTGGGGTACTAGATGTAGATCTAGGGCTGTGATCATCCCATCAATTCGACGCGGTGCTGTTTGAACCCCTTGACCCCTGAATTACTCGCTACGGCCTTGTTTAATAAGTAAGGAGCAGTTCGACTACGTTAATATTCATATTTCCACATTTAAAAAACTGGAAAAATGCAATGAGATTTTTTACGGAAAAAACAATCATCGGTGCTCGGTTAGAAAAAAATCAGATACATGTTAGTCTACTAAAATCACTGAATATTTCTTTTTATAATGGATAATGTCGAAAGATTTCTATAAAACAATCCCCGTTACTCAACGCATGAGTCAGTCAGCTTCAAAGTTGCAAATCATTTTCCTTCCTCCTCCGGTTTAACTCGATGGAATGGAATCCAAATCCCTTATGCACTTTATTAAACTGGAATCACTGGTGTAATCAAATCACCCAAGCTTGGCAGAGCCCACGCTAGAGCGATTCCGCTGTGCAAGTCAGCAGAAAACTTTTCCTTGGATGTAATTAGAGGCTGGCGGGTTCATATTGTTGCCTGAAGGGGGAAGGAAGCCTTATGAGATGGAGAAACGGAGAAAAAGTTTGAAGACAAACTCGCCACCCTTAGGGTTCACGAGGCGGAAAAATTGTCCCCTCTCCTCCCTTGCCAAAAGAAGAAAGGGACATTTCTGCGTGGTCCGTGCCGAGATACGAGGAATGCCGCTTTGGATGTTCAGTAGCTAAAAGAATCAGACACGGAATTCATAAAGGTGTGACAAGGTATTCAGTTCGCTTACTGAAACAGAAAGTTACCATATCATTGAAGTCATGAATGCGACGGATAAAAAAGCGAAAATAATTTGGGCGAAAAGCATATTCCATTTAATCGAAGGAGAAGTGGATGACATACAATAAGGTATTACAAAAGGCACCTTTCATGCATTAATATTTGTAAACAAGATGCACTGAATTGTTGAGGCCTTTGCTTTGTAGAATTCCATTATATGGTTGGAAGAAAATTACTTTGCTTTTCTACAAAACACTTTTGTTATATTTTAATGAACATGACTCCAAATACTTAAAAAGAAAGCTGAATAATAATCGATTTGCTTCAAACTGTGGAGAATTCTTTCATTCAAACGTTTTAAAGAGACTTTTTTTTTAGATGAATCTAAATGGATCTAGACTAACCTTTGTAGACAGGCCTAAGAAGATGAAATGAGAAAGACAAGCTCCATCTCGGGAGAGGCTTCCCTTTTTTTTCGAGAAAACTGTCTTGCACTCTTTAAAATGCTGCAAGGGTAAGGGGGAGATAATTGATTTATTATTTTCCACCCTCATCTCCTTTCCTCTTTCCGTTTCCTGCCCACGAACAACCCTCGCAGGGTTTTCCCCCATCCCTTAGAACCCCCTTAAAGGACGTATTACTACCGGGGTCCATCAGGACTTAATCTCTTTCAACCATTAGCATCTTGATGAAAAGGACATTTTGCCAGAGGAAAATATCCAGGAAGGAAATGGAAAAGTATGATGAAATAAATAAATACAATGGTAATGGATAGCCGGCGATGGAGACCAAGTGGGGAATGAATGCGGAGTTAAACACCGTACAGAGAGTAATAGAGTTGAAAAGGTTGTGCAACTGACGCGTGATTAGATTTAAAAAAAAATACAAAAGTAACTTAAGGTAAAATATCTCGAGCGTCATTTCAGACCCAGCATTGAAATTGGGTAACTGCGTAGTGCTTGAAATTAAATGTAACAAGAAAGGTTTATAAAGTTAGCAATGTAAAACAGAGACGGAAGCTTCAAATGCAATTTATTGATACCGGAAATCATACAGGTCAGCATGTCTTCACGCGTCTTTAATATTATCCCTGGCTTAGCGTATTGCTTATTTCTTGAGATATTAACCACGAAGAGATGAAAAATACTACATTCTCTCAAGTCTGGTACTATTGAAAGAACTACCTACTGCTAACAGCTACCACTAACGAATTACTACTTTCCATGTAATGTGAGTGTAACAAATTTTCATTATTTGGTACGTTTTAACTTCCCTTGTGTAATTGTTAGCGCCTGCGTACCAAATGCCATCCGCATTGGTGAACATTGGGGATTTGTATTACAGACGACCATATAGGAAAAAGAAAGTGGTAAAGTTGCTCAGTTTGGTTTTGATCCATGGCTACCGTTGATTGCGTAAGAAATGTAACAGAATCACTCGGAAGTAAATTCAAGAGATAACCCAATGGCAATCCTCAAATTACTTTGCTTATCATATCTGCAGTAAGTCTCCCTTTTGTAATCGCTTAGGTATTGAACCACTCAAAACAGGAGAGTATCAAATAGTCTTTGTATCTCACTAAAACACGTCGACAGATATACGTTCAAGTAATCCAAATCAAGAGTGTAGCCACCAATCGTAATAAGTCTCTTATTTAGCATTGTTTTTCAATGTACTGCAGTAAAAAATTAAAATATAATTTAGCCAATGAAGCATTTTTCGTGTCATCACTGCTCACTGCCATTCCATTTAAAAACAGGTTGAATGATACATTTTACGTTTAAGTAGAGTACCCAGTGGAAATATGGTTGAATCGTACAGCCCCGGGGCTTGTTGAGGTTAGGGAGGCTTTATAAAAGGGAGGAAGTCCTCAGTCTGAAGACGTTAAAGAAATAAGAATTCTAAAAAAGGGGAAACATTAAAGATTTTGAGAGACAATGGGAAAGTGGCTAATGCGAAAAATTGGTGGTGGTAGCAAGGGGTACAGGGAGTTAAAATGTAATTTTACTTTTCAACCACTCACCACAGTTAACAGCTCTCAGAAAAGCGTACCGCTGGAAAAGAATTACCATTCTCCCCTAAATGAAACGGTTCTTTGATAGGAATTCCATTTAAGGAAGACTGAATCCCATTTTCTTTTGATATTTTTCTGAGGGGACACCACTGCCTTCTTAGTCTTGTACTTCTGTATCTGACGGTTGCCTTCCTTGTCCAGTGCGATTTGAGCAAGACTAATATTTAATTTGTAGAAAAAATTAAAAGGAGGGCGAGTTCACTTAATGGGACTAAAATAGGAAAAACGACCAACGTTGAGTCGCGATATCATTGTATAATGGAAGCGTATCAAGCATTTGAGGTCTGTGAGGGTAGAAAAATGCAATAAAAAATAAGAGGAAAATAATGACGTAGACTTAAAAATGCATGACATGGTTTGAGTTTTGATCTGCTCATGTGTATTGTACGGTTATTCCATCATTGAATCGATCCTATCGTAAAATAGTAGTCTATTTTATATGTAATTCTCATGTTAATTTCAAAATGTTCTCCTTTGACTGTGCTTTATCGACTGACGGTGAAATGAAAAAGGTTTTCAGTATTTTATTTCCTGAAGATTGCTCTCGATAATCTGGATTTTCATACAAGTATTTTGGGCAAAACTTGTCTAAGCACAGGAATAATGTTGATTGATGCTAGAATAAAGGTATGTCGTTGTGGCAAACTCTAATGCGACTTTCTATATACCTTAAAATGCATAACAAAGGCGTAAATTAGACTGTCTACCATGCTATTTCTGGAGTTCCGAAGAAAAAATTAATCCTATCCTTCAAGCCAAAGCATGTCATTTGCATGCAATAAATTCCACGTTAAGCTCAAATATTTGGTAAATATTTTATCGGAAAAATATACGGATCGGATCAACAACATTCTCCGCACTCTACCTTATCTGTTAGTCCGATATATATCGCCGTGGATGCCAAAACAATTTTCGTAACCCAAGCGAAAAGTATTCGTTTAGATTCGCGCAGTCATGGATTTTTAAACTCTTCCCATTGACTTCGAGTGAGAAATGGATGTGAGCATATCATGTACAGTCGGAATGTCAACATCGAAGAATGAATAATCAAACGCAAGGATGAATCCGGTAGCAGCGGCGGTCACGGACGTAAATAAGAGGAGAGGGCTTGTGGGGAATAAAATGGCAGGAGTGGGACAAGAACCTAGACTTAAGTAGCGAAGGGATGATGCTGGGGAGTAGGGGACGTGAGAAGGGTATTGTGGGAGGTTGGTGGGGAAGAGGACGATAACGAGTTCTCAGGGGACGAACGTGGGACTTGGGTTAGGGTTCTAAGGCAAAAGAGAACACTGAGTGAAAGGAAAAAGAGCTAGCCCGATGCAAATCTTAAGGTGGTTTACACTGTGTAACATGATATATAAACAAGTTACATATAACATGTTTTACGAAAAAGTTACAAATCCGTGTATCATGTTAAATGTAACATTGCGTTACAAAACAAAAATTCGTGTTACATAACAAGTTTTTGGTTTCCCGCACGAAGTGGGAAAAATGTGTGACATGTTAAGGTGCGCTTACACTGTGTAACGCGTTAGATAAACGAGTTACATGTAACATGTTTTACGAAAATACAAATCCGTGTAACATGTTACATGTAGCATTACGTTACAGTTCACAAATTCGTGTTACACAACAGGTTTTTGGTTTCCCGCACGAAGCGGGAAAATGTGTAACATGCTACAAAAAAGAGGTGAGGCGCATGGTGGGGGTAGCCAGTTAACGGGTGGGCTAGGACTGAATCTGTAACATTCTATTCGTATATTTGCGTGGCTCCGCTTGACTCCTTTTATAAAACAAATGTTACAAGTAACTTGTTACATATAATATGTTTATATATCATGTTACATAGTGCAAACGCACCTTTACAGAAAAGAGGAGAAGCGCATGGTGGGGATAAACAGTTGACGGGTGGTCTAGTTTCCGTGAGGTATTAAGCTGCTTAGAGAGTGCTATATCGCTTGAAATAAAGCCTACAATGGTCGAGTGGCAGCAGGCAGAAATGTTTCGGGTCATCGAGTCATACAGAGTGCAACGGCTGCTGTGGAATCCCTTAGCAGAAGATAACAAGAACAAAAGCAAGAAGCACGATACGAGGATGAAAATGGGCGAAACTTATAGCGTAGCGACTGAATCTGTAACATATTATTTGCGCTGGAATCTCTTCATAAAACAAATGTTGCCAGTAACTTATTACATATACCATGCTACATAATGTAAACGAACCGTTACGGTTGCGATGTCGCTGGAAAGACAGCTGGTTTGATACTTCGTTCATGATATAAATCCAGTTTCCTTTTACTTTTTTGCGAAATTTTTCTTATAATTTCTTCCATATCCTTTTACTTGACGGCCTCGGTGACGGCGGGGTAAAGTCCTCTCCTGCCGAACCAGAGGTCGCAAGTTCGAGTCCCACATTGTCCCTATTCAGGCCATGGATGTTTGTGCCCGTGCACTTGTTATCTCGGCCTCGATGGCGGCGGGGTATAGTCATGCTAATTCATGGGTCGTGGACTAGTGGGTTCAAATCCCGCATGAGTGAATTTCATGGATACATGTGCGAAGCCGTCAACTTTTAAGAAAGGACTGTATATTCCTAAATTCGGTTGATAAATAGGGGTGAAATAATATTAACAGTTGAATAATTTCAGAGATAAGGAAAGAAAGGGAAAGGAACATATAATTGAAAAAGGACATTAGATGGAAAAAGCCAGAAATCAGAGGGTAAAAATGCGGCCTGACTGGGAATCGAACCCAGAACCTCCCAGTTGCCGGCTGAGTGCTCTACCAGTTGCGATACCAGATCGCTTATATTTACCCTGATTTCAGAGGGGTAGGATGATTTACCATCTGATTTCTGGCTTTTTCCATCTGCCACAGAATCCTCGTCCTTTTTCAATTATACGTTCCTATCCCTTTCTTTCCTTACCTCTAAATTAATTTGGATGTTTGCGCTTAAGGCGTCGTGTGAATGAAAGAAGTAATAATATTAATAGTAATATTATTATTTTTATAGTTTCTGAGAAGAATTGATGGCATGAAATAAATTTTTTAGCTCTTAAAGGTTATTTTAGAACATTAACAAACTTACATTTAAAAGGCACTGGTTTAGATATCGAGTTGGCATCGACTTTGGGCTGCATTGGTTAAATCTGTTGCCGGGGGATAGCCCAAGAGTGAATGGGTAGGAGGATCCAACAGAGTGGGAACGGGAGGGTGGTAGCGGAATGGAGGTTGGCCGGAGTAGATGGAGAGAAGAGGAGAGTGGCAAGAGCGGGGAGAGAGTGAGTAGGGTGATGTGAGGAAGGAAGTGGCGTGGAATGGTGAGCAGGAAGCACTCTCATTCTCTCGGGATGTCTCAAGTGGGTTTGGAGGGGCAGGGAGGCCGAAGGAGACGGAGGAGATGACGCAGCAGCAGACAGGCCGACGAAGGAGGGAGAAGAAAAGGGTGAACGAATCGAAGTACCACTGATGATTCAAGATCAATGCCACGGGTAGCTTCACAGCATAAGAGCTATGGTTGCTTCTAGAGGAAAAAATGAAAATAGCTTAATACCACAGAAATCTACGAAGAAAAATCTGAAATCTTCACGGCGGATAATGTTGATGAATTATTTAGTCATATAATGCCACCTTGAAAATAGCATCATATGCCGAAACCTGGATCTGAAGAAATAAAGCAGAGTGGAAATAGACAAGTGCTTTTATTACGTTAAATATCAAAGATTTCCACCAAAATACGCCGGTAACTGTATCTTTTTTTTACGACTATGAAAGACTTGGGCGTTATTACCGACCCCAAACTAAATTAATCCGACCACATTCAGACAGTAAAAAAGAAAGCCATGTCTCTGTTAGGCCTTCTTTACCGCTTCACGGAAATTAAGGATCTCATTGCACTCCACTCATATTTCTCTACAGTAGTCTTCCCATATTTATATATTGCTCTCCAATTTGGTCCATGTCAGCCCCGACTAACCTAAAATGCCTTGATTGCATCCCCCACTTCTTTGCCAAAATAGTTAGACACAGAGTCCATAATTTACGCAACATGTCCTCTGAGCAGAGGCGGATGCAGATGGGGGCGCGACCCCCTTCCCTCTTATGAGGCCGCCCGTATTGCCAAACAAGGCAGAACCACAATTTTAACTTTTTTATACCATAATATGGCATTGTCTTCTATTTTTACATAATCCTTTTTATCAAAACCTTCTTAAACTTGGCATGTGATTTGAATATTTTTTATTACGATAAAATTATAGGTAACTCAAGGTATCTTTTGCCCCCCCCCCCCTTTGAGTTTTTTCTGTATCCACTATTGCCTCTGAGGCTGTATTCTCCTCTCTTTCCTTGTATAATCTACAGAACTTCATACTTAAAACGGAATTCAACTTTCTACACAATATCTTAAACTCGACTTCTGACTGCCCCGAACTCCTCTCTCTGATGAATTTTAGAGTACCGACTCGTTCCACCCACTCGCTCTCCCTACTCCATCTGCCTATTCCCAGAATTTCCCTGACCAAGCGCTCACCTTTATATCGCCTCTCCTCCCTTCTAAATTCGCTCCCTCCAACAATCGATCCTTTTAACCCGACATGCAAGAAATTCACCGCACAAGCTTCATCCCATCTGTCTGCCAATTGAATGTTTTCCTTTCTCTCTGGTTAATTCTTTGTCAGTTTCATCTTGGTATTGTATTGCGTATAATTCGTTTTATTGTTCAATATTTCACTGCAAATTGGCGTCACGGCAGTATGTGAAAAATTACTTAAATAAATAAATAAATTATTGCAGGGGATGTAACCTCGTCAGGTTTACTAATATTGGCAATTATAGAGTAGCTCAGGAACGGCAACCACCTTGGTATGAGTTCTTGATGTCATCAACTAATAATCTGTGACAGGGTTATGGGAAAGAGGTCAAGCTGTATACTGGCCTTACCCGTTCGCAGACCTGACTACAATTTATCAAAAATGAAATCGACGTTGAACTGAATTGCACCGATCTTGGTTAAATAACTTGCGTGGGTGTTTTCTGTTGGCGTCTGTCCGGAAAAGGATGATGAAATGAGTCAAATGAAACAATTTCTAATATCATTGGGCTACAAAGACAATGGCTAAATGAATATTAGGACGCAAAATAGAATAATGGATTCAGTAAACTGACTGCGAGACACATATTATGAGGACATCTCTTTCATAAATAGGTTCAATTCATAATTGAACTTAGGGTAACTTGTGGTTTAAAATCCCATAAATGCCAAATTTTCAGTACAGCGCCAAGCAAAGTTGCATTGATAACGCTGATCAATTTTCCTACCTCAGGGCCAGTTTACCTTTCTTTTATATAAATTGGCTCTTATTATAAAAAGACTGCAATAAACAAGATGGTCTACGAAGTGGTGTATTTGTTTCCAATGCCTTATTCAAAAATAGCCCATGCGTTTCGCGATTTTTAATTACATAATTAATATTACATAATTAAAAAATATTAATATATCGCACCATTTAAAATGATAGTAAGCCAAGGCTCTGGATCACATCATTTGGATTCAGCGCGTTAATTTAAAAACAATTCTCCCAAAATCTCATAATTTAATCACAGATCAGTCATAAAACCTTAATATATAGATTTCACACCCACTGAACTACTTCAATATGCCCTAGCTTCGACGAACTTCACCTTTTTGAATTGAAATTTTAGTTATATTCACGGCTGGAAATTTTTTTGCTTTAAATTTGAAGCCTTACTGATTGGAATCCCAGCAAAAGACTTTCTGCCGAGATGTCGAGAGAATGCGTAGAAGTGAATGTTGATGAAAGAAACGTCGAGAGGACTTCTTGGAACGAGGCACACTGCAAATAGACTGGGAAGACTATGGGAAGAGACAACACGAATGTTGCCTGTTAGCATTGGTCACTAGGGAACCGTAGAGGATAGTGACATAAGACAAGTAACGCAATTGCTGGTACCGTGTTACACAAAAGCCTTCAACGTACCTAATTAAAAAACGTTGAATAATATTCTTGTAAACTAGAGCGTGGAAGCGGTGAAAAACGTGACATATCTAGTGCATTCAGTCAAATAAAGGTATTCATGAGGTTTTATGATTTCTGGAAAGGAATTTAAAGCACAGAATTCGACAATTTGGGAGAAAATAGCTGGACTGACCTCTGAGCACTCAGTATTTAAACATTTTTAGTTAGTTTCGAGTAAGTACTGAAAATGATATTTCATGGCAGTGTAGTAAAACCTGTTAACAAAATAATATAATTTAAATTTCTCAGATTATTTCAACTTTGAAACCTGTATAATTAATTCACAGTTCGACCAATCAATTCAATAACTTCCCACTTTTGGCTAAAGAATGGCGCTGCCTTAAAGATCCCCTCATGCTCTTAAAAAGGAGTTAATCTCGTTAATCCCAAGATTAAAGCTTGGGATGGGATGAACAGATACGATGAAGAGTTACAGAATTCACCCCCTCAAAATCGTCTGAAACCCTAGGAGAAATATTAATAAATGACGAAATAGGTTCAAAGAACACGAACGCCAAGTAACTTCTATGAAAACGTGCTGCAAATATAATACTTTCACCTTCTATTGCTCGTAGGAAAATAATCTGGTCGCTAATCAAAAAGGTAAGAGTCCGCTTCGAACGGAGTCGAATGTGGTTGAAGCGGGAAATTGCTCTGGAGCCCTTATCTTCCAACATTTTCACCGAGGCCGTAATCAAATGCAATTTCTGTCTCGGAGTGCTCGCATCGCGATACCTGCCCCGAGGCCTGACCGGTCGGCGAGCTGCGCGCGACCTCTTATAAACAACGAAGGAGTCGGTCGTATCACGAAGTTCGCGAGCGTCTTCATGCAAAATTGTCGGGGCTCCGCCGAGAATTCCTTCCTAAGGAAATGGAATTTGCGCACTTGAGTGGAGAAGGAAACATTCCTGGATTCTCAGGTTTCATGCTAAATGCTATCGCGTACTGAAGATTGCCTTTCCGGATATTGTTTCGCAAAACTAGTTATCTCAGCTGTTGTTGTCTCCATAACACCCCTTCCAGCAGGAAATACGTTCGTCTCCTTCTTAATGGAGGAGTTTTCTTATTCAAGGACGTACGTGAATTTGATGATGTAGTTAGAAAAGTAAACAACGTTATGGGAAAAAATGTGACGCCTTCTGAATTTATGCATAGTAAATTTAAAATGCGTACATCATCATTTTAAAAAATAGTTTAAGTTTTGTAAGTAGCTCAATTCGCGGTCACCTGAAAGGAACTGCTTGGACACTAAATAATGGGGAACTTGCATGAATTTTTTTTATTTCACAGGCGGACAGAAAATTATTTTCTGAATACAACAAAGAAAACCGCATGTAAATCTGAGTTTTCCTTCGCGAGATATTTAATGATAAATATAACGAATTTTAAAGCGCGGGAAAAACTCCCTCACCCCCCAAGCCACTACCGACGAAGCCTCGATGACGTCAAAGGTGCCTAAACATCACGCGAAGCTATTGTTGTGATTGTTTGTAATAGTTGCCAGCAGTTGTGAGAGCTTCGTTTGTTAGACGTGTTGATTATTTTATATTTAAAGATAAATATCCGACGATAGAGGCTTGGAAGCCCGCATATTATTTATATAATATTTTGCATTATTTATAATATTAATATCTAAGTAAGGGCATAAAATATAAAACTGGAGCAGTTAAACCAAAAATTTTATAATACCTAAATAACATCGTTGTAGGAGTCTGAGCCACGGCCATTGGAAGGGGGATACGTTAATAGTAAGTTGATGTTATCGACGGCATATCATTCATTTAAGTATGTAATTAGAACGATTTTGATGTTTACTAATGTCCGCTTAGTTTTTATATACAATAACTTCATCCGTTTATTCGTAGGTACCGGAGAATTCGTCGTTTAGGACTGTATGTGCTTGTGTTATAGGGTGAATTCCAGTCAATGCAACTTTTGCTCGCTGATTGGAGACATCTAGGAACATTTTTGTGCCAAAATAGTGTTATTTTCAACGTGACATCTCCCGTTAAGCTACTACTAATAATCACAGTGCCAGTGGTTGTAATGCACAAAGTTTGACAAGGTTGAAAAATATCGGCCAAGAGTTATCAGTGTTCCATCGTGATTGAATTGTAAAAAGTGCTATTACGCTATCGATAAATGTCTAACAGTAGTGTAAAAATTGTCAGTGGCGTGCTAATCTCCGTTGTTCACCGTAGATATGACATTTCACGATAACGCTATTGAAATAAAAACTGTGAGTGAAGTTTTTTATTCCATTATTTCAACGAATAGTAGTGAGAAAAGTCACCTGTGTCACTTGTGTGGGCTAATTTAAGGGTTTAAATCAGTGAATAAATAGTTGTTTTCATCATAACGAGTTCTGTTATTGTAAGTTGTACGTGATGAATATAAGAATGTGACAGTGACATCCAGTTTTTGATAAGAGTATTTGCCTATTTCCCACTATATTTTTCTG
This sequence comes from Ischnura elegans, assembly GCF_921293095.1. Classification (NCBI taxonomy): domain Eukaryota; kingdom Metazoa; phylum Arthropoda; class Insecta; order Odonata; family Coenagrionidae; genus Ischnura; species Ischnura elegans. The sequence continues at coordinate 60,467,362 of NC_060253.1, forward strand.
GTATATGCTAGTATATTGTTTATGGATTTACCTATATTATTGAAATAGGTTATAGCTTGTGTGTGTGTTGGCAGCGGAACCGATTCGCGATCTCACATGTGGATTGTGTGCAGACTGTTTTGCTGTGAATTCGTACCGAAGGACGGATAGGACTACCTTCTCCGATAATTCGGTGTTGCGAAATTCAACAGCACAGCTTACTCTAATGTCAACAGCACAGCTTACGATCGTTATCCTCCAGTATTAAAAGTTTCTTTTATAACTCGATTTACCGCCGACGTATAGCAATAATTTGTCTTAACAAATTCCATGAGGGTCGTGGCATTAATTTTTGGTGTCCTAAAAAAAGGCTGGTGTCCTAACACCCCATGCCACACGCCTTTTAGGCGGCTTTCGGGGTATTACGTAGATGTAGATGAATTTCAGGTGTACTATTCGAACGAGTGGCAACGTTATCATCCATTTTTCCGATCACTAAAACATACGAAGTGAAACGCTTGTACTTCATCATCCCGATGCCGCATTATTAATATCCCAAGTAATAATCTAGGCACAATAGCAATAGGAATACTTGCCCAAGAATAACAGAACAAAATAAAGTGACGATGAGCGGCTAAATACTCCCTCAAAACAAATTTTACACCATGCGCTCAGCGTATTTCCCTACTCCCTACGGTTGTTTAGGCACCTATGACGTCACGCCTGGCCTCGGCAACGCTCGGGTGTCTTCGCGCAGTGGTCGGCTCAGAGAAATTTTTCTCGATTTTAAATGCAATTTTTTTATGTATTTTGATGTTGAATGGAGAAACTAAAGGTATTTTTGCGAACTAATGTATCCATTTGACTTATTCAAAATAGTTTTTAGAGCAATCTACGACCCATGCAAGTTCCTCATTGGTTGAGCGAAATGTAAGATCATTTTTATAATTGATACAACATATCAAATCTCGAAAGTTTCTTATATTGCGGAGATTTTATCATTATCCGTTAACTCAAGAAAGTCATGATATCCCAAGCAGTCACAAGAAAATACAATTATAGATATTATGCAATGCTAAAATCACAATAAAGGAAACATTCTATGTAAGAACTCGAGGTTTTCGTACTGCAACCTACTTGAATATGTAATTTATTTAAAATTTGTCAGTTTGAGTTAGTTGAGACATTCAGTCGGTGAAGTCCTCGAAATCAGTTTATAGGTGAGAAAGTATATCTTATTTATTTTCATCTTAATATCTTTATTTTCAAATGAATAAGGCTATCAATCTATGGAAATAACGAAATACATGGAAACTTACTCCTATTACATGATAGTTGGAAACACCATGGATTGTGTTATAATAAACTAACAATTGAACAGAATATTACTGGAAGTCAATCTGTGATTATTATTCATTCTCAAAATTTCATCTCGTAGTGAAAAAGTAAATTTATAATGAACAATCTCTAAAGGGATAACACCTCACTTAAATCAGCATAAAATATAGGTAGGACAGAAGAGAGTTTTTCTTCCTATTCTCGTCTTTAAAAATCCACCCTATTTTAAGTGTTCGTCACTAAGAGAAAGAAACGTGTTGTCGATATTTGGAATGAATGCTTGTTCTAAACTTCTCTTATCCATGAACACTTTCCTACATTTGGACTCAATATGATATGCGCCGTACAAAAAGCACAAATTCAATAAGTTGCGATGTCCTCTGCATGAATCAACAAATCTGGACTGAATATAATATGCCTTGTCCAAAATACACAAATTCACAATGATTCCATTAAAAATTACTTTCAATGCATGAGAATAAGGAGGCTTTTTTGTGAATAATTTAGTGAAGCACCATGATATGTATATGCTCGACTTTAAAAATCTTGCTTTTTTATGCGAGTTCGTCGCAGTAAGAAAAAAGGTGTTGCTTGAAGTAAATATTCGTAACGATTGCTTTCCTATGCGTATATTTTATTAAAAAATCTGGACCGAATAAAATACATGGCATTAGTCATTGTCTTAAATATTAATTATAGCATTAATAGGAATTTTCCAAAATACACAAATTCGCAACCTCACCATTCTCCATTAAAAACTACTTCAATGTAAGAGAATGAGTAGGCTTTTTTCTGCGATTAATGTAGTGAAGCATCACCACGAATGGTCGTCTTTAAAAATCCAGCCTTTTTTAAGTGTTCGTCGCAGAAAGAAAGAGAGGAAGAAGAGGGCAATAAACTGCCGAGATGAGCGCCATCGATTACCTCGTATTACAAAAGTTTTGAAGGCTCCGAGAAGCTTTCTTTTTTTTCATTTCTCCTCCGCAACCCCAAGTCGGGACGCCTAATTAACCCGTGCCGAGCTCGACCACTCGCTAATTAACAATCCTCATTTGCAGGCCTCCTGAGAGAGCACATGGACGTTGTTTATGAGAGGTCGAGGTGTTGGATGGAGCGTGTTGCGGGTAATTCCTGGCAAACCGGTCGGAGTCAGGGGATTTTTGGAGTCGCTGAATGCCAAGCGACTCAGTCGATAGGGCTTAGTGTCGCAACTGATGTTAGGACTACACCTAAAAAGAAGGATGTGTAAGATGAATGGGGATAATCGAAAATAAAAGTATGCTCAGAGATAATGCTGACGCATTTGCGTTTATACCGGTCGATAAGTACAGCTAACATTTGATAGCGATAATTGTAAGAAGGTAATAGAGAAATCGTGGTGAGAATAGCTAATTCATTCGTTTAGTATAGTAATTAAATAGCAATGAAAATATCTCGAGTTTTACCCGGTTAAACACTCAAGAAATCTTCACTGCTATAGTTCGCCGGGAAAGACGCAGATATTGCATTAGTTATTAAATGCTAATGATAACTAGAATATACGAAAAATTCAACGTTCATGCTTAAAATTCGTATCTATAATAATAAAGGTCTTCAAGCATCGCAAAATTCGATTAAAACGTAATGGTGTTGGAGTAAGCCTTAACCGCTGGGACTTTATCCCGGAGCTTTCGTCGCTTTAGTCCAGTCCAGTCAAGTCCACTTAAATTTAGCTAACGATAATTGTGAGAAGGTAAGGTAGAAATCATGGAGAGAATAGCTAATTCATTCGCTAACTTCAGTTACTGAATGCTCATTATAACCGAAATAAACGAAAAAAATCAACGTTTTTACTTAGAATTCGTGGCTATAATTATAGAGGTCTTCAAACATCGCAAATTTTTTTCTTAACGCAATGGTGTTGAAGTAAGCCTTGACCACTGGACATGAGCTTCCGTCGCCCAAGTACATACCGTTTACATTAGCTTGCGATAATTTTAAGACGCTAATATAGAAATCGTGACGATATTAGCCAATATTCTTTCTAACTTTAATTATTGAATGATCATAACAACTAGAATAAACGAAAAAATCAACGTTATTTCTTGAAATTCGTGTCAATAACTATACTGGTCTTCAATTCAGCGTAAAATATGGTTTAAGCGCAATTGTGTTGAAGTACACCTTCAACTATTCGTCATTTATTTCCGCAAGAGAGTACGGACGCAAATATGCTCCGATTAGTGCTAATGATAATACTCCATGCTTTTTTTCACAGGTCTTGCAGCGATGACGCCAATTGCAAAAGATATTAACGTGTGACTTAACGAGAGATAAAATAGCTGCCGTAATAATGCAATTCATCATTGATAAGAAAAGCTCAAATGATCACTGAATTATGCGCAAAACAAATGATCACGTAATTTTTTTTTGATAAAAATCTAAGTATTTAAATTTACAGTAAATTGCCAACGTCCAGTACTGTGCATCATGAATAGATTTGTCTCCATATGGTGTACTAAAAAGGAAACCTAGCCTTTTTCTGCTCAGAATTTCTTTTGTTGTTCCTCATTCACATTTTTTACAGCTTGACTTTTACACCCGTTGCCCCGTTTCCTGTGTGAGATCGTAGGTTTATTTGGTAACCATAATTTTGAAAAATTTCCCCGAGATTGTACGGAATAAGCATTTTATTCACCCGTGTTGAAATTTGACACTGCGTTAGTTCGGTGGGGCATTTAGACACCCCAAGATTACAATTTTGTCCATACTTTAGCTATAGTAGCACTCATAAACCTCATATTTTGAGTATCCTCCCAAACACATATATTGAAATTATATTTTTTTTCATTTCTCTTTTATCCACTTTCAAGATGTGCGCCAAAATATTTAGTTTTCCAACTAAAACGGTAAAGCACCCCACTGCACTAACGAAGGTACGGAAATACAAAATTGCTCTTTTTTACGTATTTTTATTTTTTTAGTGTTTCTTACACTGATGTTTTGTTTGTACGTAGTTGTGACTTAAACCATGACGTATGCATCGAAGATTTTATTCTTGAGCTCTGATAATAAATAAACTTGTAGTGATGCTAATTGCGCCATCTATTTTCTATTTTTGAAGTGAAGGTTGATTTCAGCGCACAATGAGTTGCTTTGAATTGCCAACTGAATTACTTCGTAGTTATGAGGCAATATTTACAAAAACAATTGATTGCAGGAATTGAGTTAACCGAAGCAAAGTTCCAAGCACCGAGAGGTCAAACTATGGCTGCTCGGTCACCAAGTAACTTGGGGTTTCCACACACCACACTGTACCAATGGTCTAACAAAAGCAGGCCCAATGCAGGGTCCGATGACACTTTGAGAAATTTTAAACGAGTGCCTTTTTGCACTATGCTGCCATATCGTTTAGATGCGCGGCAAAATGGACGGAAGCCGTTGAAGAAGGCTGTAAAACGTAAGCTGTGATTACCACGTATTACCGGGTCGTCGGTGTGGTGGGAGCAGTAAGCTGTGGTCAAGATGCGTTCTGAATGGCTGGCTCTTCCCCGGCACTAACTTGTGTGTTCTAATGTCGGAACATGACCATCTTCCTTACGTTAGCCCCTAATGTCTTACGGCTGCTTTTACGGCACTTCGGCATACGGCCACTGCCCGAGGCAAACACCACGCCATCGACTTGCGGGACTATTGAGAATTATTTTTCTGCCTGAAAGGTAGTGAGAAATGGTAAGATTCTCAATGGGTATCAACCAAGGAGTACCTTATGGCTAAAAGGCGTTCCTTATGAAAACTCAACCTCTTTCATATAATTATAATGCATCTTTCCATTAATTCCGGGATGAATTTTTTTCGATAATATTGTGATTTTGACCAAGGATAGTTGTTAAGTGTACGAAACATAAAATAACGAACAGTATTAGAAAACAATGAACAACAAAGTTACCACTACTTCAATTTCCACGATTATAATACTTTGTCATTTTTTATTCCACCTGCACCTCTGAATACAGTAACATTGGTGTCTTCCATCGGGTTACATTTTATAGTCTTGAAAATTGCTAATATTTTTTTCAATAAGATTCCACTTCACCATCCTTGAATCTTCGGAACATTTTTCGTATGAACTTATCACCTAACAATCATACATGCACGAACATATATGCCCTGGATAGAGACACCCTACCCAGCCGGGACTCGAACCAGTGGCGTAGTCAGGAATTTTGTTCGGGAGGGGGGGTCCGAAACCAGGGGGGAAAATTTTTGAAAATCAGGGTACTAAGTAGAGGGTTTAAGCTAATCTTAACATTTTTCATACTCGAAAAAACTTCATTTGTAAAAAAATATTTTGTAAATTCATGATTATTTAATATTTTGTTTTCTTTTATGAAGGAAAATAATTGTGTTTTTATATTTCGGGGGGGGGTGTGGAGGGGGTCCGGACCCCCACTCCCCCTGGCTACGTCACTGACTCGAACCCGCAACCTCTTGAATGGCATGCAAGGGCTTTAACCCGCCGCCACCAACGCCGGCAATTGTCACGCAATTTTACCTTGAAAATGGCATACAGGTCGGTTTTGTTGGTTTCAGCTGAAGCACTGAGTAAGTGCGTACGTACCTACCGTCGTCGAGTCTACTCTCTAAGTGGACGCGCACTGCGGCAAGGTTCTTTTTTGAAGGTTTTTGAGACGTGGAGGGCGGTAATGTGGAGGTGGGGGCAAAGGGCGAGGAATTTGTTGGAATAGTGAGACAGGGGAGGAGGGGGGAAATCGACATTGGTCCGGCTGTATAACCCCTTGGCCTCTCCCCGCCCCCCCCCTGAAACAGGTTTCCCGTCGCGCGGACAAGGAGAAAGGCCGAAAGATTTCGGAGCGATATCCTCACTCGTTTTTCATACCGAAAGCGCAATTCAAGGCATCTCACTCTCCAGCCGAAGGGAGAACGAGAAGGAAAGAGTAGTGTGCAACGCCGCCGCTTCCCTTAAGGGGGCTCACCACCTCGATGATAACCATCACGATTTCTTATTTTGCTGCTTAACCTTGACCATAGGGCCCATGATAAAATAAACATCTACATCTACTTCATACCATGCGAGCCACCTCTAGGGTGTTTGGCAGGGGGGAACAATCACCAGCATGCAGTATGCAATAGGATTCCCACATGCATACCACAAGGCATAAAAAACGTTACGCATGCTAACAAATCATATACCGCATTAATTTAAAGGCAAAATATAATAAAATGAAATAACTTAGTTTTATTCCACATTTTATTTTAAATAGCACGACCCGGGTTTCAGCATCTAATGCTATCACCTGATTTTATTTTATTATATGATGAAGAAATTCCACAAAGTAACGCCTGAGACCGTGTCTTACATCAAAGGCAAAACTTGCCAACTACTCATTAAGATTTTCTTCCAATAAAACACACAAAACATGCTGTTAGAAATAATAAGAAAATTCAGAGCGTGCATTAAGGTATACATAAGTTAGTAATCTACATTAAAAGTCATCTAATCACTTTGCGAGTTCTAACGCTGCCGTTATAACCTCTTATTGATCGTGGAAAAAAAACATTCTGAATCCGTCTGTTCTACAGTCTATCGCTCTCATTTTATTTTTATTTTTACTGTTACTCAGTTATGACAACTAAACATTATTTGGAATGCACTCTACAGTTAGCATGGAAACGGTTTTCCTTGGGTATAAATAAATTGGTCGTAAAATAATTAACATTGGACGAAAATGTGCCATTTTAATTGCCTGAATCAATTAATATTTGAACTTAGTTACGACACCTTTGAGCGAGTATCAAAAATACGAAAACCCTATCTTACCAATTCTGATTGAGAGATTATTTGTTTCAGACAATTATAATTGCATGTTTTCGTTCAAACTTGATTAGTTAAAGTCCTTCATAATCCAGAGCATTAAATAAAATATCTAAAACTATTTTGTGAGTTCTAACGCTGCCGTTAACGCTCTTATTGGTCGTGGAAAAAAAGATATTGCCAATCTGTCTGTTCTACAATCTATCTCTCTTATTTTATTTATATGATTGGAATGGATTCATGCAGTCATTACCTGGCATTTTGGTTTAAGCGTTGACATTGAAGAAAAACAGCCTTAAAACTTACGTTCTATTCTTGTTCTACGACATACCTCATGCAATATCGACCCCAAAAATGAGAATATCACGACATAGCAGCTAAATCGAGTCGTTATCATCGAGTGTGAACTTCATACGTGACTTCATTTGTTTAAAAAAAACTACATTATTTTAAAACTCCGAGTACAGATCTCACAAACTTTCCGAGTATGGACTGGGGTCCCAGTTTTTCCAGACTCTTATAATCAACTTCTCATGAAAATATTTACTATCCGAGCAAGAAATGAATGAGTTTAGAGTAAGGATAATAATTTACACAAAAAAGTGTAAACGTTTTTTTTACATTCCAGAAATGAAACAACTTAACGTCGAAATAAAATTAAATATTTTTTCAAAGACTACATATTTCCTGATGTATCTAGATACTTTATTGATTCAAGCACGATGCTATTAACTTCACTCAAAATATGCGTCAATAAATATCCTAAATTGTGCACTTATATCATTAGAGCAGAGTGGTATAGATAGAATGTTCATCAAAAAACAAAGGATCAATTCCTAGTATTACTTCTACAGCATAGTGATGCCCACCGAGGGAACGTGCCTCCATATGGAGCCATCCTTTGTGTGTTTGTCTGCGATGGTAGGGGAAGGGGAAGTGGACAGAGAGAATGCTCATATCGTGGAATTCCGTCTGTTCGCGGCGGCGCTCTTATGAGGAATACCTTCGTCGCGTCGGGTTGGAAGTGAAAAAAATGAAGGTGCGGAGACGAAAGGAAACGTTTCCTTTTGAGACGACCTTGATTGATTCTGCTTTTTATAACATTTCAGCCTCTACCCTCTGGCTGTTTTCATAAGTTTTTTTAGCAGACTCGAAATGATTTAGCCTTGTCATGAAATCTCGTAAGCCTATTTGGGGAAAATTTCGGGCGCCACGGAATGGCGAAATTTTGCTCATTCCGATCGCTCCTCTTCATTTTCGCACGTCGACGGACGATTGTCAAATAGACCTTGAAATATTTAAACTGTGCTTCAAATCATAGTTTTCGCAATGGCTCTTATGGCTCTACTGGTCGGCGTCAATGAAACATAATATTAAATATAAAATCTGTCGTCATAAAAATTGAGATAGAGTTGGCGATACAGAAAGATTCATGATGAAAACAATACGTATAATTTCACCCAACTAATTTTTGATATAGCACTTACATGACGTAATTGAAGTCAAATGACGCCATTTGTGTCAATGTCTGAGCAGTCGGCAGGAAAAAATCTCGAAAAAGCTTTGTTTAGTAGTGTATACTTCGACTTCTAGTGATTCTGTGACCGCTTGCTTTACTTCTGTCATTTTTTACTTTTACTTTTGGTACACAGACATTTTATGCATTTTTTTCTTTTATATGATATTTTTTTAGATCAAACACACCTTGTACTGATACAACATGCTCATAAACATGGGTAAAGTAGAAGAAACTGGGGATTGGTAAATAAACCTATACTTGACTTTGGTGTATAAGTTTGGATAAATTGAAGATCAATGGTTTATGTAGATAATTGTAATCATATCGCCGCCAGAGTAGTTGTGGAGGGCTTGTGGCGGAGAGAATGTAACTGGAGAAGGACTATCTTTGTAACCTTCTGAAGGTGATTGTTAAATAGGTAGTATGTCGCTAGGCGCCACATTAAAGACTCAACGTACTATGCAGCAGAAAATAGTTCATTAATTTCCGGTTCTACGACAAGCTTCATTGACGATCACTGAATAGGGGCTTTAGCTTCCCTTGCTTATGGCTCCGGTAATTTTCTGAGAGCTAAGTATCACTTTTGCAGTTCCGAACGCTTTTATTAGGTGTGCTGAAGAGCGTAGTAATTTACCTCAATACCGGAATCCTCCAGTGAATGGCAATCACTACCTATGGATTATGGTTATTGTGTTAATTTATTGATATCATCAACTTGCTTTCAAATGCCATCACCTTTGAGGTAAAGTGGCATTTGGTACTTAAAAGTCTGGTGGACACTGAGCCTTAGACATTTGCGCCACATTTAGAGGTACTCAACAGGTCTATATGCTAGAGTAAACATTTGAAATAGGTGGTGAGGTTTCATAGAAAAAAGAGAAGGTAAAGCAAACAAAGTGTGATTAAAAATCAATAACGAAGAATAAAGAAGAAAACAGCAAATTTACAGGACTGCGAAGTATGAAAAAAAAATTTTCAAAATATAAAAAGGTACCGGTGAATAGATAAAGTTAACTTTCTCAGGTCAAGAAGGTGAAAGATCGGATTTTGTATGACTAACTGTAAGAGAGACAAGGATTATTGTATTAATTTTTAGTGATAGATATTAGACGATGTCAACGAAGTCTTTGTCAATTAAATTTGACCACCATTTAGCCATATTACTTTGTGATTTGTTAACAGTAATGGAAGTAAAACCACGTAAGCTTCTTCATAAAATGGGCGCTATGGGCAGCTCAAATACCTGAAAAAAGCGCTATTAAAAAATAGGTATTATTTTATCCAAATTCTATGCATGTCAATCTCAATTTTCAGCTTCGACGGTTTTCATCTATCCATGATGATCAAATTTTTTTCAATGACATGCTGGAAAAGTATTTTTACTCTGCTCGTTCAGTCTCGAACCTACCTCTTGAAGGGAGTATGATGCGTGAAAACATTGCCATTGTTGCCGTATCCAAGCGAAGGCTCTACAGTAATTACCGATTGTTAATAACGTTGCCATGGGGACCAATATATATCCCTTCTCGAGCCCCTCCTTCCTTTTCGCTCCGTCTCCATTTTGACATTCACCGATTTGCCTCGCAGATCGACTGCTGTGCGTGTTAATTGTTCGGATTCGACCGAGTGTGCGAGAAGCATGATAATGTGAAAGGTTGGATTACGCACATGTTGATCATTATTTTGAGGGGGATGATTACGGATTTGATTAGGCGCTCTGGGGGGAGGAGAGGAAGTCGTTTCCGGTAGTTCTGAGATTTCTCTCCCGTCTCCGAATGGCGTGTAGAGAGAATGACACGCTAATTATGGAGTTTATTCGCTCGGAAGGAACGTTCGCAGAGACAGCGTGACCCCTTAGAGGCTGGCTCTCTTTCCTAATAATATGCAAATGCTCGGTACCTCTCCGCCTTCATTTTTTTTGTAAATGGGATTTGATTGAGATTCTTTAAAATTCCGTAATTTTTTTCGTAGGTTCGATACCGCTACGATTAAAGTGATGTCTAAGTTTATGGGAAAAATGATAACAAGGTACTCGCTATGCAATATGTGAAAATATTTAAAATATTTTTCATTCACGAATATTCTACGAACTCCTAATTTTGCCCTTGCACTATTAGTACTTATCCCTTATATCCGTAAGTTAGGTCTGTACCGCTAAGATTGTGGCGATGTCAAAACTTATGCGAATCATTATAACAAGGTACTATCGTGACCCCTTGGAGGCTCTCTTAGCTAATAATATGCAAATTCTCAGAACCTCTCCGCCTTCCTTTTCTTTTTTGCAAACGGGATTTCCCTGAGATTCTTTTGAAAATTCGTATTTTTTTTTCGCAGATTCGATACCGCTACGATTACGGTGATGTCTAAGTTTATGGGAATCATTATAACTAGGTACTCACTATACAACTCGTGAAAATACTGCCAATTCTTTATATTTATTCTTAACAAATATTCTACGAGATCTTGATTTTGCCCTTGCCGTTATTAAAGAGCGAATTTACGCTCACCTATCTCATTTGAGGACTTTAAAAGCATGCATATCCACGGAATTATTTGGACCCATGGCTAGCCCACTTAATTGGGGTAAAGTGCAACGGTCTCAAGGTAATTAAAAGTTGGGGACACTGGAAGACAAGGGGTGCAATTACAATTTTTATGATTTTGGATAAAAGTGCAGATAAAGAGTTATTGGTGAAGTACACAATATTGTTGTATAAATGGGATACATGTGAAACACAGATAAGTATATTATATGTGTATTCTACGATTCACTTATATCCCTTTGCCACAGCATACTGAGTACCCTAAATACCATTATCTGCACTTATATTCAAATCTGAATATGCAGCGAGAATATGGAATCCGATACAGAATGACTTAATCCGTGAACTGAATAAAGTACAAAGAAAGGCTGCGTGGTTAGTCAAAAACTGCTACGGGCCAACAGACAGCGTTACCCAGATGTTAAGCGAATTAGGCTGGGAGCCGCTGGAGACTCAGAGGCGCTAGGCTTACAATTAGATTTCTTAAACAATTGAACACAGATATCTTTAGAAGAGACACGGAGAACATAATATTAGAGCCACACTACATATCCAGGTTCGACAGAAGCGATATATTAAGAGAGATATTTAGCCGAACGGATAGACATGGGTATTCGTTTTTCCCCCGAACCATAAAGGACTTTAATAAATTCTAATTGTAATTTAGTTAGAGCATTTCCTTTATATGAGTAAACGACCGGTGTCCTAACACCCCCTGCCATACGCTTTTTATGCAGCCTACGGGATAGTATGTAGGTGTAGAAATCATAAAAATTGCTTTAGTACTCCTTGGCCTCTATGGTCCTCATTTGATTTTACTGGTTTTGAGACCGATTTTTTCCACTGAGTTTTATATCTTGGAATCGAATTCTCGAATTAAGGAGACTTCCTGAATACAATTATCACAACGATATTTTTGGCATATACAGCTCAAATATATTCCGTAAGAGGGCTAATTAAATAAGAGAGCAAAATCACCACTGCCTTTGTTTTTATTTTCTTTTTGATTTCCCAGGGAAGAGGTTTTCCAAAGTAAGTTAACATTCTTTTGATTCGATTAAAATTGATAATCATCGATTTTCATATATTTTACACCGAACGATGAGAAAATGAGCTCAAACTAGCAATAAGCAGAAGTTATCTCTTCCACTTAATACGAGCTCATTTTGGCTCATAGAAACATGTGAACTAATCAGTCATGACATTTTTATATAGGTAAGTTAATATAGGCGAGTAGTATTAAAAAACACTTTCATGGTGAAAACTGGATTTAAGAAGTCTCCTTCTTCTAAGAATGTCATTATTTTCCTCAATATAATACTCAATATCCAAAAAGCTTTCTCAACACCAGTTCCAATCAAATGAGGACCCTTGAAGCCAAGAAGTACACGTGTATTTTTTTATAATTTGTGAATTAAGAGATGATAATGGTTGAGGAGGTACATATATTATATAACTGTGGCAAAGGGATATATGTGACTGATTAGATGATAATTAGGCCAAAATAAAATTATCAATTAAATTTTATATTTGAAACAGTCCTTTCGTTTGATGGAGTGTAGGCCTGGGTTACTGAAACCATTGATCAAACCGCAAAAGGGAGCTTGTGAGAAAAGTATTGATTTTAAAGGGTGGGAATTTGAATAGGAATCATTCATTCATCCCCTTCCCTTAACTCGCTTGTTCCACGTGATTCATTTGTCCATATTTCAAACAAATGGGGCGCCGCAGCGCGCATCTGCGGAGGTGGGCGAAAGTATTATAACTTTCGCCCACTCCACCGAAGAGAAATCATTTCTCATTAGTGGTCGGCAATTCCCGTTTGCCGGCGGTCCTCTCGGCGAAAGGGGACCGATGCTGGAAACTTTACTTGAGCCTTGAGTTGGTTGGTAGCGGCGCTGCTGTCGCGCCCCTTCAAATGTTTGGAGGAGTGATGGATTTGGGTGGCGTCTGTGCCTTTCATATCGTCTCATTCCTCCCTTCCGCGGAGACCTGATTCTTGAGAATTTCCCGGATTCCGAAGTTTGTGGGAAATTCTTGGGATCAGTCGGGAAGAATTTTTGCGAGTTCTCGGGAATTTTCACCTTTCCTCTTTCACGAGAAAAAATATAATCTGATGATGCAAGCAACATTCGTTTTCCATAGGTTGGAACATTACCCTCTCGTTAAAGGGAGCACATTTCCCTTATAATTGGCTGCCCCATTTATCCGAAGAATCTATATGCTAATGTAAAACCCACTTCCGAACATTGACTGACTGATTAAAATAAAAAGTTTTGGGGTGAACTACATGAGAAAAGTCGTGCAATCGGCCCCCTTGTTAACATTTCAGCTCCCAAATAATTCTTTCCTTCGTTCAATTTTCATTTTCGCCTATCATTTTCTCGTAGGTACTATATTCCCAACATTACCTACTTAATAATCCAGTTCCAAAATGCTTAAAAATATATTCACTTGGCCGACGTTAGTATCGGGCAATCAGGTGCTTTTACGGTGCTATTAAATAAAAAATATTATTAGTTAATAGCGATTTCAGTCTGCGTGGAGAAAAACCCAATGTTTTATGTGTACGTATATCGTTATCGGCTTGGATTAATGACTGAGTTAGGTATTAATTCTTGGATGAATGATAGGAGCACATTTCCCATAGGAATTGCCTGCCTGCCTCATTTAACCGAAGAATCCACATATTATCTAGGATACTCCTCTCTGATATTATATAACTGACTTCTGACCATCAACTGATTGATTCATACAAATGTTCTGAGTGAACGTGACGGAGTAATACAACAATAAGCATGCATAGAACCCTTCCCTTCTAAAATCGTCTAAAACGCTAAGAAAAATTGTCCATACTCTAAATTTTCACTGACTGACTCATACAAAAGTTCTGAGTGAACGAGACGGAATAATACGACAATATTTCATAGAACCCACCCCTTCTAAAATCGTCTGAAACGCTAAGAAAAATGTTCGATTCACTAAATTTTCCATCTATTAAAGAGTTAGCCAAAAGCCAAAGTTAAAAGCCAACTAGCTCTGTACTTTTTCCTGTACTTTTTGGGGACATTTGGAGTCAAAAAACTGAATTTTCAAAAATTTAATTTTTCGATTCTAGACCCCGTGACACGTCGAGAAACATATATTTAGACCGAGCGGAGCACTTTTAATTTTGGCCAAATCGTGAAATATTACTATTTCATTTATTTATTTCGATTTCGATTATTATCTCAGCAACGGAGGAAGATACGGTGCACGGCAGACATCCCCCCAAGCGGGAAAAAACGAGTTCCATCAATATGAATTAAAGAATTCTTACAAATTTAAATTAAAAAATACAAAGTATCAGCCTCCACCATTCATTTTATGAATGTTGTAGCATAACAGAATAGACTAAATGAGTTAAAATGAATAATTGCTCAAACATCTGTTACTTATCCTATTAATATGAATAGTGTTAAAATCGTAAACATTCCCCCTGAACAAATATAATTGTTTCAGGCTGGATTTTGTGGAAGTTCGATATATCCATGATAAAAAAACATTAATGGATATTTCCATACTTTTACTCAAAACTCAACAACCGACCATGGTTTCAGCATATTATGTCATTTTTTTTAGTTACGCGAAATTTGATGGAGAGTTTAAAATATAACAGGGTGCCCCACTTGCTGTATGTTTTCCGTTACATGCCTTCATTCACTTGTTCACTCAAACTGTTTCCCCTTCCACTCCCCTCACACCAATTCCATGTGCCCCCACCTCCCACCTTGGCCTGGGTATATATATTGAGAGACTGTTGCTTAGTTCAATAGAAAGTAGGTATACGTGAAACAGGATTGTAAGGACGAAAAATTAGCATTAGCGAAGCATTACAGAGGAGTGGGTGTGAAGCCAATTGGTGCACGTGATTTTTTTTCTATAAACAGAGTTAGGAACAGAAATTAAGTCAAGAAAACAAAAGAAATCGACTAGATATTTAGTAGAGCATTTGATTTGCTTTTCAATGTCAGCACCAAACAGATACTCACTTGCATCCCTTGGTTACCAAGTTTTTGCAAATTTCTTCCATCAATTTCTGTACTTAACTCTGTTTAGAAAAAAAATCACTTGTATCCTTCACCCCTCATATATTTTGGGTGATTTTTTAAGGTTGTAAATACTGTATTACAACGCCCCAAACGAGTTGAATGAGTGGGAGAAGAAGGTATTAATAAGACGATTGCAGTTCTCTCAGCTCGAGAAGCAAACTTTGGTATTATTTCTTTCCTTTCCTTTAGTAGGTGTGTATCACATATAGTTCTCCTCGACCTGATAGGATATATTCCTGTCCGTTTTCTCCATAACTGGATGAAGCATAATAAAATGCTTCAACTCCCAAATTCCATTCGGTAGTCAGGTAGCGGGAACCTACAATGTACCTAGCGGGTACATTTACCTAATGTTATGTTGGATATCATTCCTCATTTTAAGAGAAATTGCGGACAATAATTGAGCCAATTTGACGTATTTGCGAAAATAATTCACTGGTAGGGCGATTTTTTCCTCATTAATACCCAGTATAAAAAATATCTACGTATTTAATTCTTAATACAAACGAAAATGACCGAACTATTCTTGCTCGAACTCATTCTGAAGCCTTTTCACCTGAATTTCCAACGCTAAAATCGATTCAAATAGCTTACATCTTTCAGCTTCCACTTACTTTTCTACGGTGATTTTTCATTTTACCTATTATTTTCTATCAATATGCTCTCAAAAATAGTAAAAAAACAGATCCAAAAACAATAAAAAATATGAATAATAAAAATCTTTATTGGCCAATTATGTGCTTTTACGGTGCTTGTAATAAAAAAATATATTATTTGCGAGCATCGATTTGAGTCTGCACGAAAAGAAAGCCAATATTTTATCAATATATAGATTGTTATCTTCTTTGGACTGATAAATGAGGTAGGTCTTAATTAAAGGAGTGATAAAAAATATTTAGTTTTCTAGAGTAGGAATGATAATCGGGGAGTGGGGAGAAATAGAAACAATTTATGGCTTTATTATGAAAAGGGAAGTTGAAAGGGGGGAAAGATTCATCATTTTGAATGCTTCATGTCTACGTACCTCAACCAGCAAAGTAATAAAATATTGAAAATATTTTTAAAAATTGAACCAGAAACGAAGGTAGTTTTCCTTTTACTTGAGACAGGAAAATTAATGGTCATATTGCTTCCATCTGGCCTAATGAATGGAACATTTACTTTTCCACTTCAGGAACAAAATATGTTTAGCTGGTAGTTCCACCTATAATGCCAACGATATGAAGGTTTAAACTCTAAATAGAGCTAAATCGTTCCATTTACTTCATTTAATTTAAAAGTTAAGAGCATATTTTTTACGGAAACATTTGTTGGCAAAGCTTATTTCAATACGTTATACTTATTAGTTATAATATAATAATAATTTATTCATCCATGCATACATATTTTTTACAGACTATTACATCCATTCAAGGAAGTAAGGTAGCCCATAAGGCAATAAGCCTGTGTTTGGGCTAACTTCAATTTTCATAAATTGCGGAAATGATAACACATACAACCAAAATACACAATACCTTGAGAAAAAAAATACATGTGCGTAATAATATAATAACAGAGCTGACCTTAAGATGAGATACAACTTATAATGTACAACACATATGATGCCTAGGGTATTTTCTGCAATATACCGACCCTTTACCATAGCTTTTCGATGTCTTCAAAAGTCATTATCCATTTCTGTATCAACCTTTTGTATTTACCAAAACAATTTGTCTCTTTAATTGTATTTGGTAGCATATTATACAATTTTGGTCCCATATACAAAAAACTCCTTTTATACATCGTTAAATTAGGCTTGTGCATAGGGATCGAGAAACCTCTGTGAGAATTAAACAGCACATAGCTCCCAAAAATTTTTGGGCTTTATCCACTACGCAAAAAAAATTTTTTTAACACTTTATAGCAATACATATATCTTAGCGGGAGTATGTTAAGTTCAATGAATAAAGGACGGGAATGTTCGTAACGCTTTTTAAGTAATAATAGTCTAACAATTTTTTTCTGCACGAAGTAGGCTGATTTTAAAACGTATTAGGGGATGGAAAAATGGGGATGAAACGTCACTTTTCACCAAACACTTGCTACAGACTTTTCATTCTTGTCATTTTCAACCATAAGTTCTCCACTTCGAAAGTAAGGCACAAGGCTTGATTTTTTAGAGCAATTTAAAATAGAACAAAGTGATATAAATATGTTGATGAACGAATGAGTGTTTGTTACCCACTCACTTCTCCTCAATCAAAGTTAAGATCCCCTTCCCGAAAAAAAATGGTCAAATTCTTTCCTCACCCACTCCTTAACACTCACCGTGCTAACCTTAGTACTGTGGATCTTTCTCTCAGTGCTGGCCGTTTCCAATAATTTTGTAATATTTTTTAAGAACTAACCATTTATGCGAGAAATAGGTGTTTGGTATCCCTCTGATGAATGAATTTGCCTTTTTTTATTTATTTATAGGCTAATACCACTTTGTTAAAAAAAATAGCAAACTACGATCTTTAAAAAGACGGCCGGCGTAATATGACACCCGTAGCAAAAATCTAAGGATTTCACTAAAAGTTTGAATTTTGCTATGTTTATTATCATTTGATTATTTAGAGGTTAGCACCACTTAGTTGAAAACTGGCAAGCTACGAATTTTTCAAAAGACGAATGGCATAAAATTACGTAGGTACCAAAAATAGAAGGATTTAAGGTGGCGTAATATTACGCCCTTAGCACACAGTGTTAACCGACCTCAACCTCCAAGGGGTTTTTCAGTCCGCCCACCTTCTCTCCGTATTGTGTTGACGATTATTTTCCGTCTGCAATCCCCCCCCCCCCCCCCGGTAACCCTGCTAATTCTCACTCCTTTCTCAGCTACCCTTTGGGGACTCCTCTCCCACGCCTCTTCCCTGCTTCGCTACTTACTCCAGGTTCACCATCTCTAACGACACGCGGCCTCTCTTTTTACCCCCTCTTTACTCCGCTCCAAAACTATCTAAAACTTTGCACGTGACTTGATTATTTTTCATTACGATAAAAGTATAGGTAGCTCACAATATCTTTCGCGCCTTCCCCCCCTTGAGTTTTTTTTCTGCATCCGCAACTGGCCTAGAGTCCTCCTTCCACCTCGGGTTTCCCGTATCTCTTTAGTTGTATCTTTCCTCACTATCCCCACTCTGTAAGCCTGTTTCCCACCCCTTCTTCAGACATGTGAAATCTTCCCCTACCCCTTTCTCAAAGATATAAAGGTGATGTTTCCATGTAAGACAGTGTCTTTCACCAGAGCATGGCTCAGTGAGCCGAAACGCGTCATACGCATTAAAATATTGTGGAAAAGTGCTACCATCTTTTGTTTAAAAATATTCCTCGTATTTCATTCATCTCAAATTGTATCGTATGAAATACATTTAAACTATCTCTTCTAATGAGTTATTAACACTTAGATATGGTTTTTTGTCTGAACTTGGTTTGGTTTATAAGTTTGTAAACCGTCCATTGTCACGCACCTAAAATATTGATCTGTTGAGCCAGTAGCCAAACGATCGAGATATATTATCTTAGATCTGCCTTCCATCACAAACACCGGGTAATAAAACGTGCCTTATCAGCCCGCCGCGGTCGAATGAAAGAAAATCATAGCTATTAATACTGCGCTACCATTTTCGCCCGATAATTAAGCGGAGCCAAAATTTGATCCACTTTGGGGTACTTCATGTTTAGCAAATGTATATGGCAATCATAACGCTGAACGCCGACCAATACACGCGTCCATCTTAAAGCCCATTTTCCCATTACACTACGCCGTGCCTTTCACCGGCTTTTATTCAACATCATCAGCGAACGTAACACGCGGAAGCTCCGAGAACACGATTGCCGTAATTTACCGCGTTAGTCACGGGCCAGCGCAAGTTGATTGGGGCTCGTCATAGCTCACCAATTTCTTCAAACGAACCAAAATGAGGTCAAGAATCTTCGGACGCCCTATGATAGGCGCACTAGGGAAGCTAGATAAGCCGCGCGCTGTATTCCCGAGCGAAACCGCGGCGGATTATCCGGAGGGACTAATAGCGAAATGTATAATAGGGCGCACTTATTCTATCCACAGATCGATGGCCTCAGATATGGCCAGGGTCTCGATATAATCGGTACCGCGTGGCTAATTGGTCGCGATAGCCTCACCGTAGGACGGAAGTTATGGGCTAAAAAAATAACTGGGGATAAAAAAAGGTATATTCCTTCCCATTTCCAGATTTGATATTTCACATTCGCGGGATCACTGAGGCGAAAATCGAATATTCAAAACGGTATAGCGGTGTGCGCGGGGACTACGGAACAAAAAAAATCCGAGTGGATTTGACCAGTGAGGGCTGGACGCATCCGAATCCAAAATGAAGGGAGGAAAAACACACCCTTATGGCCATTTCACATCGTTCCTGCCACAGTGCTTCCTTCACCCACTCTCTCTTCCAATTTCCCATTCTGTTTCCATTTCTCGATTCTGTGCTCGTCATAATACACTTCATCTCCCCTGCCAAACAGCTATAGTCTGTCCAAACACGGCAGGCGGGTAAGAGATTGAGGCTCCTCTCTAGACTCCAAAACTAGCCAAAACTAGTGTGACTCTTAAATAAAAAGCTAAATACAATTTTTCCAAACCAATATGTATCACATAACTAATTTAAATAACTCCCTCGTGTTCCGACGTAGACATACTGTAATAAAGAATTACAAATTACGCTTACCTTAGTGGAGAGCGATTTGTGACTAATTATAGAGCACGTGGTCGAAAAGATCCCGACAATTTTTTGGTGATCCGTGGCTCGTGTTCAGTGGCGGATACAGATGGGGGCGCAGGGGGCGCGCGCCCCCCCTTTGCGGGGCCACCCGTATTGCCAAACATATCAGAACCACAATTGTAACTTTTATATTATAAGATGGCATTTTCTTGAATACGTGTAGGTATAATCGCTTTAATTAAACATTTCTGAAGCTCTGCATGTGACTTGATTATTTTTTATTACGATAAAAGTAAAGGTAACTCAAGATATCTTTTGCGCACCCACCTTGAGTTTTCTCTGTATCCGCTACTGCCCGTGTTGGGCTCGGTATATCCATGATAACGGAACAACAATGGTCATTTCCATACTTAAATTCAAAACTCAACAAATGACCATTGTTTCAACACATAATGTCATTTCTGAAGGATATCACAATATGTCAATGTCAAGCAATACCTTGAAAACGACATAATATGCTGAAACTATGGTGGATGTTGAGTTTTTAAATAAATTGTGCACATAACCATTCGTATTCTGTAATCATGGACTCATGCTTTAAAGAAGATATTAAAATTAAACTCAATTTCTATCCCTCTCAAATTCCTTGCGAACCTAAAACCTCATGATTTTAGGCCATGCGTAGCTTTGCTTTATATCGACATCACATCCGTAGCGAGTCCACCTCTCGATGCATCGCAATATCGAGAGGATATTTCCTCATCCCTCCACTTACAACCAAACTCAACCCCACCCACTCCCCCTGTAGGCTGACCCGTCCACGTTCCGTCAGTCAGGAAATTTTCAATATCACGCGAGGAGCCCAAGGGAGAGAGAAGCAAAGCAATAGGAAGGGAGGAGAGAGGTTTCTGATCCGCGGAAGGGGTGCGTGGGAGAGATCCCGAAACTAGGGTGGGCTGTGGGAGTGCATTATTTTATTTTTTTCTCTCCTCGGGAGGGATAAAGATACTCCTCCGATCCACTGGCCCGTGCGGGAATAGGGACCCAAGTTGCACGCCCCACTGGCACCGGGATGATGGGAAGGGAAGGGGGGAGGAGGAGAGGGGGGCGTGGAGGCCCGGAGGGGTGGATTCCATTGGGTGGAGTAGGTAAGTGGGAGGAAGACGGTGAGGAGGTGGGGGTTGTAATGTTCCTCTTATGAGTGATGGGGTGGGATGGGGTCGGTTTGGTGGGGCAGAAGATTTTGCTCCAATGGCCCCGGACCGGCAACCAATGATCAGCCATCATCGTCAAGATCATCATCCCACCTCGAAAACTATGGCATCCCTCCCACCGCCAGAAAGGGCGCTTTCACCTCTGGTATCCATCTCCATTCTATCTGTTATATCCTTCACGGATAATGCCCTTCTTTCTTCTATAGTACGTACGTTCGTGCACCTTACAAGATATGGAAAGAGAATTTATAAAATTCTCGTATCATCTACAGGGAGTTGCAAAAAAAAGACTTTTGATTTCTTTAATTCAATGTTGAGCGAACCCAGAGATGGCATCGAGAATATTACGTTTTTTGAAGCGCATAAACTAAACCGGCAACCAATGATCTCGTATCCTTCACGGAGAATACCCCTACTTCCTTCAACAATACGTCCATGCACATACAAGATAAGAGAAAGAGTGTCTATAATAGAAAAATATTCTTCTACTTCTGTTTTACAGTACTTTTCTTCTTCATTTAAACCCTGTTTAACCTTATGTATGACTCACTCCTCTGTTAACTTCAATCCAAAACAAACACCCATATCTCTAAAGCGTCCTTTTACTTAAAGTAGGTTATGAAAAGCCTAATGTTTTCAATTCATTTGGAATCACTCCACCCCAATGAAATGCTCCGCAGCGCACTGAATTTAGGAGAGAAAGAAGATAATCTTCGATCCTCTGCAGGGAAATAAAAAATGACTCGGGACTAGTTTATTTACTTTATTTGATATTGGGTGACCCTAAAGGTGGAAGAGGAGTACTATGTTTGCTGATGATAAACTTAAATGACCAACTTTGATTCGAATGTCGAAATGAGCAATATAATTTTCACGCATCTTTTTTCATGAGACCAGTCGCATGGCAACAACACTTTTGAATGCTATGTTTACCGCTTTTTGGCTCAAATTGACGTAAATGTGGAGTTGAAAGTATTAAGCATGAGGGTCTGTTAGCTCACAACAACTCGAAATGGAATAATTTAATAAGGATTGTCATTAGTTGAGAAAATCTCAAATTTCCCTTGAAATGAATCCGTAGAAAGGAGGATACTTTTGCTAATCTATAGACATAAAAACTTTGAGTTCTATACCTTAGACTTCTCGATTGATGCTCGGTTTGTGGTGTTTTTTTAACAAAAATATAGTTAATTTTTAAATTGAATGGAAGAGGCAGATACTTTATGGAGATCCATTCTAAGATATGAAGTGATAACACTTTGCACTTTTCCACATTTCACCTGACTCAGGTAAAATATAGTTTCATGTGGAAAAGTTCAAAGTAGTGTAACTTCATATCCTAGTAAATTTTTTGTCTGATTCAAAGTTTTCAGTCCAAAATGAAACAAATTGTCCTTTTTTAGTGGTAAAAAAACTGGTTTTAAAATCATTGTATCATATTGAAATTATCGTGGCATAGAAAAGCCACCGTTATCTAGATTTGCATGTATCTCAGATGTTAAATTTGAAATTGAAATATAGAGATAAACTATTTGTTATGAAAGAAAAATTTGAATAGGATATACAGCATACACTCCGAAATTTCAAAATGATTAAGTGACTTTTACGCCAGTAAATCTTCACGTAAAAATATCGGCTGTGCGGGAGCAATACGTCATCATACTGCATGAACGGTCCCAAGTAGAAGCCATGCGCTGAGGAAAAACGGTGAGAGTGGATCCGAGAGATATGGAGGTTTTGAAGTTTATTTTGTATCAAAGCAAATTACCGTGTGAGTCTAAAACAAGGTTAGAGAATTAATAATGAAAGACACTATGTTTCTTCCACAAGTTTATAATTTTTTTCTATTTATATTTCCATTTATGCAAGCGATATTTACCTTTATCACCTGTATGTGATAATGATGTAATAGCCGAAACCGGTAATAAAATAGAAAAAAAAAAACTTGTGGAAGAATCAAAGCGTCTTTCATTATTAATATGGAGCCCTTCCACCTTGTACGTGCTTCAAGTTTCGATTTAAGGTTAGACAAGGTGAAAATAATGAAGAAAAGAGGAGGAACTGGAAAGCTGAAGTTGATGAATCTTCAAGACTGATAACTAGAGGTGGAAAGCTAAATACAGTGACTAAACCTGTTGCGTGACGAATGTTTTGCAAGAAAAGAAGATAGAAAAACAGAATAATTTTTTACGGTACGCAAGATGACATCAAGGTCGTATGCCAATTGCAATGGAGAAATTGCGCTAGACTTTCAGACGACGGCAGTTGTGAGTTATTAACGTAGATATTTTTATCTTAACAACACCAACATTCAACAGCCAAGCTGTGTGAAAATTGTTGAGTCATAACAGCTCTCTGATTAAGAAATCGTTCACATCTTGCATAGGTGCCACGTCATAATCGTTGGGGGAGGATAATGCGATACTGAAATGCATGGTAAATGGCTATTAATTCCTATGCAATTAGACTCACCCCACTATAATGACCGGCTCCACAGCACACTGAATTAACATTGCTTGTGAAACTGTGAAATTTTATCGCTTCTATGAAAACTTCATTTTTTATCCTTGTGCGAAAAATAAGTCAACTCATGTCTAAGAGATGAATTTCTATATCAAGGCTTTTTTTTAAGTTTTCCATAAAAATTATCATTCCAACAATAATTAACAATGATAAGAACATTAATGAACAACAATCTGGCAAAATACATTGAAAATTCGTTAAAAAAAAGCACATTTCCTAGATGTGGTTAGGGATGTAATTAAAATCAGCCGCGTAATAAGCTCTATAATGAAAAAGGGAACCCTAAGGAAAAATAAGGAAATCAATGTCCCTTTCCTGAAACAATTTATGGAAAAGGACGAAAAAGTTTGCATTGGGAATGTACACTTCCATAGGTTTAATGAGTAAACATATAATTCGTCCAAACTGGGATATTTTCTAGGAACATTTAGAGGAAAACGCATCGAGGAAAGAATGGAACTTATCGTTCTGTATTCCAAAAGCTTTTTTCCATGATTCTACTATTACTGATTCATACATTTTATAAAATTTTTGAAAATACAAAATTAGGTATCTGTAATATTTAAGTAACGAGGTCAACTTCGGGTTTTCGCGGTTTTATGCGTCCTCAAACATGCCTAACAGATATAGCGGGGGAAAATCGTCAAATAATTAAATTTGCTCACAAATTATACCATATTTATATGCTAGCTTACTAGAACGCTATTCATGATAACTTTGCAGCAAATGTAATGAAGCATAAAAATTGGTAGAAGGGAATTTCTATGTAACAAGTGGAAACAGGAAAATTTAAAAATAAGTTTCGGACATATTTTAAGGAAATTTGTGATAGGAAATTAAAAATAAAAATTTCACCCTGAAATATACCTTTCCTTGAAACGAATCAGAAGCTTTACACAAGAAAATATCTTTTTTTCCATCACTGTAATTCTTAATTACATTCATCGTGCGCAGTAAGCCTTAACAGCTTCAGAGTCGCGTTGGATTTATGCTAGACCAGTGGAAGTCCCTTAACTACGCTATGACCTGCTTCCAGATAGTTATCTTCATGCTTTCACGATTTGTTGTTCAGGACACAAAGGAAATGTTTCGACACGATAGAAAATCTAATTGAATTCGATGCTTTTTATGAGGTTAACGCCAACTTGTTTTCACCATGTAATTGAAAAAAGGCCATATCTTAAGAGCAAGAATCGAGTTAAATAAATTCATGGATTGAATTTATGGTTTTCCCGACAATTTCCGCGAGTTTTTCCATGCATTATTTCACTTTCCCTTACAGAGAGACAATACTTTTAATTGATACAAAAGCAAGGCCTTTAACTATATACTTGCAGTTGATTGGAATGAGTATTTCCATACCAGAAGGATAAAAATAATCAACCCATTTATAAAACACGATAATTATTTGGAATTTTAAACGGTTCGTTTGGTACCCCTCGGCCTTTTATCAACTACACGTATAAACTAACGCAGATGGAGTAATTACCGATTGAGTATTGAATAAATTTTAATTGGAATTTGTGGCAAATTCTCAGTCTCCATTCCTTTTGAACGTTCCTGAACCTGAAAAAGTAAAATTCACCCCATTACGGTGTTTGATGACAAAAAAAGTATCCGCAGTAAGTCCTCTCATCTTTAGTATATTAAATAGTCCACTCATCCCGAATACGAAAAGATTTCATCTTTCGGCCTATTTGGCTTCAAAACTTTCTCGGATCAAATAGGCACCTTAAATCCAACTTCCCATTTAGAGGGCTCTTATGTTTCGTGATGTGCCTAGATCAGTGACGTAGCCCATATTTTGAAATGGGGGGGGGGTTTCCGCAGAGTTGGGTTTCGGGGCCTTTACGGGGTATATGGAAAACACCCCAGAGAAAAGGGGTTCCCGTGGTCCTCACTTTGCCTCTTTTACAAGTTCAAGGGGGAGGGGGACGTAATTCGGAACTCCCATCCCGTGGCTATGCCACTGGCCTAGATAAATTGAATTTTTTCACAGGGTAAAAATTCAATTTTTCCTAAAAAATGGCTTTGGTTATCCGTCCAATATTTTATACCGTTGCCCATATTTTGCTGGTCCTCATGAGATGGCAGGCATGAGGCTGTGCGGAAAAACACGCATGACCTTAATTGAATGGATTTTAATGCGAATCTATGCGCTAGAATAAGCTCAATAAAATTGACAACATTTGAAATTTAATTAAAAACTCAGAGAAATACTCCTCTCTTGAGAAAGACTGGAATGAGTTTTTAAGCTCACTAACAACATTTCAACATTGTGAGAATATTTTATATTTGCTACAAACTCTCTGTGGCACTGCATTCCATATCAATTGGTACATTCTAATTGAGTTTTTTTCTATTAATTTGAGTGTTCGTCAAAGGATTCCAGGGAGATCACAGCTTTCGACTCATACATTAAAAAACGCTTTATTTCTCAGTTCGCATTAAATCCCTACCATGAATTCAGCCAGCTCAAAGTTTCATAATGCATACAGTCGGTCAGCCATGTCATAGGATTTGTTTTTCTGCGTAGGAATGTTGACTCACCTGGAAAAAAGAAGAAAAATAAATTAGGTCACCATCCAAGTAGTACACACAATCCCTATAAAACTTTAATTTTCACACTATTCAAAATACTTAGCTATATAATCACATAATAATCTATAGCACATATGGGCGTACCCAGCGAAGGGCAGGGGGGGACAGCTGAGCCCCCTCTTAGAAGCAAAAATCGAAAAGTCTTTAAGAAAAATCAGTACTGAATTGAAACGAAAGGATTCAACAAATTTTCTTTAAGCCCATGAAAAATGATATGCATTTGTATAAGATATGTAACTAAAATAAAACTATTATTTCAAGGATATAATCTCATAGACTAATGTCACAACTTGGTTTGCCCCGCCCCCTCGACCATGGCTTTCCCCCCCCTCCTCCTAGTTATGGTACTGGGTACGCCCTTGATAATACATGCTTTATATCAGTTCAAACATACGTGTTATTTTGAATACTAATGCCGTTTGTAGCGCATTCATTTCAATTATACATGCCCTGCCATATAATATTGAGGCGGATTACAATAAAGGTATAATGTAGATGCAAATACTTCAACTAGTTAACTCAGTAGGCTCTGGCCTAATACTAACCATGCAGGACATGAGTTACGTAAATATGTTATGTTTTCGTGGAGATTAGGAGCAATGTTAAGCCCAGTAGGGAAGAACATTATTAGCTCCAATGCTGAGCGTATCCTCGATGATGAAAGACGATGATGTCTCATTGTTACAATGGCATCATCGATTACTTTAGGACATTAGAAGAATATTCATCAAATATAGCTGGGGGATTTCGACCCTCAGGGTTCTCCTTCATCTCTCACGCGTAATCGAGCCAATAATTCTTTTCAAAATTTTTGAGATGATGCATCGATTATAGTTTGGAGGACCAAGATCAAATTTAGGTTAGGGCAACTCATATTACATAATCCCATGATATTTGTTGATTAAATATACATGAGAAACATATATGTGACGGAGTATCACTGTATCGCTAGGCCATTCTATCGCGTATACTTCATTAAACTAATTGATAAATGGGTATTTTTCTTTATTTTCCTCATTTCCGGGTAAATTCCATACTACCTGCTCCCCCAGTTGATACTTGAACCCGCACAGATGTAAATGCAAGTATTTACAGGAGGTTTTGGTATAAACCCGTGGTACAGATGTGAATGCTACTTTCAGGCACTCGATAGTCTATGGCTTAGTAAAATTGAAAGCAGAAATTACAGAGAGTAGGTACAACTCTCAACAAATAAGTTTTATTGTTTGGATATTACTTTCCAGCTTCTCTCCTTACTCCCTCTTCCTCCCCTTTTATCTAAGCCCGTTATATTTTATTTTATTAATCCCATACCACCGAACACAGCACATATTGACCATTTTACATTGGAATGTTCAACAAATATAACAATTACACGAGCACGAACATCTATGCTCTGAATAGAGGCAACCTACCCCGGCGGGACTCGGACCCGTAACCTCTTGTTTGGCAGACGAGGACTTTACCCCGCCGCCACCGAGGCCGGCTCATATAAATGTAAATACTAACTTCAGGCACTAGATAGTCTCTGGCTTAATTCAACTCACTGCTGAGAGTACAAGTAGTGGGTGCGATTCCGTGCAAATAAGTTTTATTCTGCAGATATTACTCTTCAGCTTCTCTCCACGCTCCCGGTTCCACTTTTATCTAACCCCGTGGTATAAATATAAATACTGCCTACAAGTACTCGATAGCCTCTGACGCAACATATTTCAATATATGAAGTACGAAGAGTACTCCCTGTTCCCTCCCTTTATTTAAGCCCGTGATAAGGATATAAAAACTATTTTTAGGTACTCGAAAGTCGCTGGCTTAATATAATTGAATGCCTGGAAGTACAAAGAGTAGGTAAGATTCTGAACATATAAGTTTTATTGTGCAGATAAAGATATTGTGCAGGGGTAAAGCTCCAGCTTCTCTCCACCTTCCCCTTTTATATAACCCCGTGACATACAGATAAATACTACCTTCAAGTACTCGATAGTCTCTGGCTTAATAAATTTCAACGTATGAAGAACGAAAAGTATTCCCTGATCCCCTTTTATCTAAGGCCTTGATGTGGATGTAAATACTATTTTTTGGTACTCGATAGTCGCTGGCTTAATACAAACCAATGCCTGGAAGTACAAAGAGTAGGTACAATTCTGAAAAAATAAGTTTTATTGTGTAGATATTACTCTTCAACTTCTCCCGCCGTTGCCAGTCATACACTTCCCCGCAGCGGCGTCTCGCCAACCGGGCAGAGTCAAGTGGCGCCCTTTCCCTCGCTTTTGCCCCACTTCACTCTAAATCATCGGGAGAGAGCTTTCCGCTCGCTGCTTTTGGCAGAAGGCGACGTAGGAGGGCGCCCCGGCACAGGTGTTACCTTTCCACCGACCCCTCCCACTTCACCCCCCACCCACCCTCTCACACCCCTTCAGTGCGTGTCTCTGACCCTTCTGGTTCTCTTCACTCTTGCCGCCGCTCTCGTGAACGTCAAGTGCTCTTCCTCCACTCATCCCTCTGCCTTGGTCTCTTCCTCAAATGGGGAGGAGTTTTTTCTCCTCTCACAGTTCCACATTTACTCCTTCCATACTTCGACTACTTGCTTCACCCTGAACTCTTGGCCCGACATGATTTAAAATTCACCTACTCATTTTCAACTCTGTGGTATTCCATTTTTGGGTTCCTTGGTTGGATAACTAATACTTATCATGAAAATACATATTTATAAAACCAAGAAGCCGACACGATTTACTTCCAAGCGTTGTACATTGTTGGATGCATTTTATTTATTTCTTTAATATGGTGTTTGCAGATTAATTATTTGAGTACTCTAGACTATAAGGGTACAGTTGTAATTATTATAATTACATAAAACATTTAAATAAGGGTACATAAAGTTGCTTCCTCCACCCAACCTTCTGCTTTGGTTTCTTCCCCAAGGGAGGATTTTTTTCCTCACCCACATTTACCCCCTCCATACTTCGACTACTAGTTCTTCCTGAACTCTTGGCCCCTCACGATCTACATGTGAACGTCGCATAGTATTCGATACACAATATTTATTTATTTCTAAAATAGGGTTCATCAAGATTAATTAATTCATTTAGGACCTTAGAATGTTAGTGAATCAAGTGATATTTTTATAATTTCGGATATGAGTGAAGATAATTGTTGGTAGGGTACACAAAATTACTTACTCCATTTATTTTTCTGTCTTGGTCCCTTGAAGTGGGTAACTCACGTATCCAAAGACTTCCGTACATAGGATGCTGGGCTCTTTTAATTTTTCTACTATTTGGAACTTTAAATATGGTATTATTATGCTACTTTTCAGGTGGATTAAAATTATGAAGATTTGCGAATTAGAAAATGAATTCTCAGTGTGCACTAGAGTGAAAAATAACTAAAATAAGAAACATGCACAGTAAAACTAATTGCGTCATTATTTCACTCCTTTATTTGTTTGAACCAAATCTTATCTTTGGAAACGCATTATAATACTATTTATCGAAGTGAAGAAATGAAGTACTCGTTTTTTAAGGTTTTTGAGGCGAAGCACCAAGTCAGCATGCCATAGCTTGGAAAAAAACTAATATTATTTCAACTAAACTTCATCGTACAAATTTTAAAATCATATCCTTTATACGAAGAGAACTGTCATCAACTTTGGCAAAACAGAACTGAGGCACCGTGTCGCTGAATTTCGCACTTGGTGGCGGTTTCACATCTCACGCGACTGCCAGTTGGGATGCCTCTTTCTTTCATTCCAATATTTCACTCATTCTGAACAGAGGGTCCAGGCGGGAATATAAAAAAAATACGGTGCGAGGAAATATATGAACGAGAAAAAAAATAGGTGCCATTCTCCCAATTTCCTCATATAACATCCACCCTATGACCACCCTTCCCATTCTATTTCCAGATTTTACCAAATATCCCTCTCGCCCTAACTAAATCCTTCCACCACTTTGGTTCCATTCTGTCCACTTGGCCATCCCTCAGTCGGTCGTCTCCGATTCGCCGTCATTTCTCCGCTTGAGCTAATAGGTTACCTGCTGCAAGGGTAACAAAAGGGAAGAGACTGTGTAATTTGTTTCTCCGTTCAACCATGCCGTCGCTTCATCCTTCCTCGTCATCTCTCACTGACTCAGTCCCCTCTACGTTTACAAACCCGAAGTCTTGTTCTCATAAACTTAAATTGCCGTAACACTGGATTTTTAAGCCTTGCAAGCTAGTTTATACTAAGAAAGGTTACACAAATCGTTCTTTAATTAAAGTATTTTGTGTGTACATATTTTCCGCGCGTTCCTTAAAGCAAGTTAGTTATCATGAGCGTAAGTTTTCCATGTATTTTAAATAAATTTATTATTAAAAATTGATGCACAAATGATAAGAAAATAAAAATAATACCGAAAGAAATTTTTTATCATACTAGCCCACCGAGGGAAAAAATAGCATCGTTAATTCTCCAAAACGGAAAACGATTTTACCATTGATGAGCGGTTAGTATTGTAAGTGAAGGAATAGACCATTCATAAGTTTGGTTAATTTGAAATATATTTCCGCCAAGTTAAGTTAATGTTGAGGGGGTTTCCCAATCTACCTCAGCCTTAATCCAATTTGCTTCCGTTTTTTAAATTTCCACCTCAGCATTTCCCACCAAACATAACAGGGTTCCCCCCATCTCTATCAAAATGGGGAGCGTAAATCTCGAACAAAATAACAAACACAAACTTTCGGAAGGGTAATGAGTGTCTGCCAAGTGGAAGTTTCCGGATATTATCACCCCACGAATATTGTTAAAGTTATTATTTCTTCATCATAAAATTCCTTTTTTTTTGGTAATGTAAAAGGAAAACTTGGGTAATTTTCATGGGCCTGATCAATTAATTTCAAAGCGTACTGTGTTTTTCTCTTCTGATCTTGATGTAAAATGTTTGTCAATATTCTGTTATATTTTATAGCTTTTGCAGGCATGTTTTGCTGGTATATATGGTGTTACAGCACTTAAGGAGTAGGGCCAGTATGAGAAAGAAAGCATATTTAAGTATAACGTAAAAAACTTGGAGAAATAGCTTTCAAACGCACTGAATATAGCATGTATCTATGTAAAAAATATTTAACCTGTTTGAGGGAGAATATTATATCTTTGCTAGATAAAACATTGAGTTAAATTGAATGAATAGATTTCACGATTGTCTCTAAAAATCAAAATGTACATTTAAAGATAGCAATAACTGATGTTGATAGGAACGAGGGTATGATGTTATTATTTGGATGATGGGGGTTACAGTCAATTAGGCATTTTTTTAACTGGAAAAGGATGCCTTATTTACCACCGCACAGATTTAGGACGATGCCAGATCTCTCCAAATCATTTCTACGTTTATTTGAAAACGGGCACCCCTTCGCATTTTCTCTTCCTGAAAAACTATTTGTAAGTTCGGGCTATCATTCAGAAGTAATTTTCAAATAGTTTTCCGGCCTAGCTGGTTTTAAATATTTTCCTAAACCTAACCACAGTTCCTTATAGTCCAAATTCATTCAATTCCATGCAACATTGCGTGTTCTACAGCTCCTCCCCTGTCATTTGATGACTCTTTTACGAACTGCAATTTGCTTAGGGTTGGGAATTTCCCACTTTGTTCCATGGAGGTACGCCCACTGGGGTTTGCTCTTCTTCAATTCTCGGTTCAGGTTTCGTCGTAAACTCAGGAATTCCAGAGAAATCGTTTAAGTGAGGAAGAGATATCAGCTGGCAGTCTTTGAAGTTGAGAATTAAGAAAACAAACAGCTAATTGCACTTTTATTAATTCCTTAAGACAAAGAATGCTCTTAGTATTAGAGTATTGCGACAAAAACAGGAATTTTTGAGGTGGGGCAATCATTACTCGCACATTTGTTGGGGTTGTAATATTTGCTATAAAGATTAAATGTAAATACTATACAGCCTGCAGTTACCGTCTTTAAAGAAACATCATTACCTATGTTTCACAAAATGTAAAGTGCTAACGAGTTCAATTGGTGATACACAATGCATTAAATTCTGAAAACAGAAATTTAATGTCTCATAGAACGTCAACCAAATAATTAGCACTATGCTTTATAACTTGAGTCTCGGGGACAAAAGTACAAATGCACAAACAACGCTTAAGTTTAGCAAACGTTGCGACGCATTGCTGGGATAATGCTGGGCATTCATCATAATATTTTTTATTTTACATTAGCTGAACCGTTTTTCTCTTGTATCCTTAAAAATTGGTGACACAACATTAGCGTTTTGGCCACTTAGCCTGTAAAGCGCACTTAGCCCCAACATGGAATGGCTCTGGCCGCCGCATAAATTCGAAAACTGAGCCAAGTACATGAGGTGAATCTACTCTTGGAAACAATAGGTCATAATCCTGGATGAAGCTGTATTACTTGAGTTAATACTGGACAAGTATGGGAATGGTCAGCGGTTATAAGGAAGGGAGTACAATTAGGTATACCTTCTGTAGATGAAGTGAAATATGTAGAGCTCAGGTGAGATCCATTCCTAAGCTTAAGATAATTCGTGCGTGTTCGTGGGGTGCATTCGACGATGGCCATGCTGAAACGCACTTCCTAAAGTCTGCTTCGTCACAGATTCTCGTTAAGGGCATTAGATGACGCCATTAAGCCTCTTTGAAGGCCTTCTTCAAAGGAAAAAAGGCATCGGAGAATTGCTGCTCACTTGAATCATACCGGAACCCTTCCGGACGCTTCACTGTCCCTAAATCGACTAAATACCTAAAACTAAATGCGGATTATGGGTCAGGGCTACTTAATTATCTTGCAGAGAAGGTAAAATAGGTCGGCACGTTTCAGCAGATACTCCAGGGAACTCTCAACCGTTGCCCAGAAATTCTGATGGAATTCTCAAGTCCTCATGGTAAACTCAATTGTCAAACTGGTGTTTCCTCGTTGAGAATATCTCCCATTCCTCGTTAAGGATTTCAATTGGGAGTCAAATTCTTGAAATTAGTTCTCATAAAATACGAAAGTAACTGAATAAAATGAATAACACCTCTTTGTGGGGAGAACAATTGGAGTGGTTGCATTAAAGGAGAAAAAAAGCAAAGAAGCATATCAATGAGCATAATATACAAACATTAAAATTAAAATACAAACTAACAAAAAAATCTCAAAATATCGCTCAGAAGTCACGCATCTACCAAATTTTCCTCCAGGAACAAATTTCCGCTAAGTTCTCTAACACGCACACATTGATATTTCTCCCATGCCAGAGACTACACTCGTAAATCTGCTTGGTGAGTGAATGAGCAGGTGCAAGTTAAAGATTTTTTGAAAATTACTTTATAACTATTGTTTTTCGCACATCAAGCAACTTCTTTGCCTTCCTAGTGCACAATCACTTCTTTTACCCTATCCCACCCCCTTGCCTACTAATGAGTACAGATTTAGGGTATTCATTTTATCCAACCACGACACTCCTGCAGAGCGATTATTAATTAACACTAAACAAGCTTGTTTAAATAATATGGCAGTACTTACTTGATGGATCAATTTATGCTTCAACGTCTCAATACTCATTCTAACCTCAATGCATCATAACATTTACTTCCCATGACGGTTAGCTGGTAAAAACAAGTCGGTAGTATTTGACACATCAACTAATGTTTCAAAGTCATGAGACTCATTCAAATCTCAATGCATCATAAAATTTACATGCCATGATGTCCGTAGCATATCTATAAAGTATTTTATATATTTCGTATGTAGTCTTAATTAGCACAAATGTGCACACGAAAGGAAAACCTATGCCTCTTTTATGAAAATATAAATAATGAATATGATAATACTAAATTATTTCGAGCTTCAAAGCACTTTGACATTAAAAAGGGGAATAATAAGGAGGGAAAAGAATTAAATCAGCGAGAGACCAAGAAAAAGAATTGGGGCTTAGATTTTTCGGACGGAAATGAAAAAAAAAGGAGTCAAGCCATCTCCAGTAATGGACCTGGCTGAGTGTAAACAACAGTGAGAAGTGAGCGGAGTAATTGGATTTCAACGTTTCGGGCTGGGATACGCGAGGAGGCGCGGACATAATTTTGAAAAGGGACAAGGGAACCTTAAAAATTCATTTTGCACTCGCCGCACAGATATATTAAGGATAAGCCTCTCCAAAATTAACTCGTCACACGCACTTCGCCTTTTGCTACGTTTCCTCGGAGAAGTAGGTACGATTCACCATACGAAAGGAAAAAATAATGCAGACGCATGTTCTCAACTCGCAGACACATACGTACCTACTTTACATCCTATGCTTTGGAGCATACAAGCAATGGGAATTTTAAATTATGTACGCAAGTTTATATTTTAGGATAGCATAAGTTCTCGTAAAATGAGATGATATTTTCAGAGTTAGGAAATTTATTTATTTAATTAACACTAGAAACAGCACTAAGGCCTTTACATTGGGTTTTATAGACAAAATAAATTATCTAAATATAATTAAAAAACTGGTCATATTATCAATATTAATTAATAAAAATAAGAATAATCTCATAAATAACAACCATTTACATAATATACAATGCATACAAAAGGTGGGTATCAAAAAGATAGTGTTTTCAATTGGTTATTGAAATTGCTGCGGGAGGCAAAGAGGCCAAGAAACGAATAAGTATTTCAGATGGAATTGAAAATAGAAGGTAAGCGGTCAAAGAGGGATCCATGGGATATTGCCAGACGGAAATGGAGCTGGTGTAGAACTTCAGTATTGCGAGTTTTGCGAGCTGGAATGCGGAGTGAAAAGAATATCAGGAGATCACCGCAACTGAAGGACCCATTCATGGTACTGATGATAATTCAGGTAAAGAAAATAAACGAGATCTACTAAATATTTAGTAGCGCATTTGATTTCCCACTTGATGTCAGCACAGAGACTCACTCGCATCCCTTGGCAACCAAGTTTTGGTATATTTCTTCAATCAATTTCTGAACCTAAGTCTTTTTGGAAAGAAAATCACTTATACCTCTCTGCCTTCTCACATCATATGTATTTCATACCCACTAATGTTTCTATCGTTAAATTCTAAATTCTCAGGTTCTGGCTCTCTGTTCAAGAGTTGGAATTCAGAAAGACAGACGGCAAGGTTGAGTGAAATGAAATTTCATTTTCTCCACTGAAAGCCCTTGTTTTCGTCTATTTCAACGGAGACTGAGGAAAAAAGAAGTCTCGTAAGATCGTCCCATTCCCCGCTCATCCATCGGGCCTTCCCGGGTCCTCTTTCGGCGGCCATTTGCTCTTAGCCAGCTGTGGGTCGGAGTCTCTTTCTCTCGTAATGGCGAATGAATTATGAATCGCCATTATTCTCCTCCTCCTCCGCCCGGGAGACAAAACTGTGCCCGCCAAAACGAAAGGGAAAGCCACGTGCGAGAGAAATGGCGCCACTCGCCGGTGCAAATGGAAACTAAAGTGCTCGAGTTTTCACGTCTGAGTCTCCCTTTTAAACCTACCTGCCTCGTCTATTAATGCGGTCTCAGAGAAAATGCATTGGGCGAAAAAGTTGCAATGATTTTTCAGGACTGAGAAGCAGTGTTTCTTATACCAGTATACACGGAAATCGAAGGACAAAATTTGAAAAATAATTCTATGGTTGTGTCAGCAGTTTTATTAGGAATTGACACAATAATTTTACTCTATTCGAGACTCAAATCACCGATGGCGGCGTTGAAGGCAATGACGTCATTTTCCAATATGGCCGACGCATCGAGGATATTTTTGTGATGATAAAATGGGTGTGATAGGATGAATCATCGAGCCACTGTGAAAATTAAAGAATAAAATATCCAGGAAGATTTTTCTTGGCTTTGAGGAGGTATTTTGATTCCCAGAGGAAACGAAAAATAGCAGAATTAAAAAATGAATCAATAAATTGTTACTGAAATATCCTCTAATAACTCACGGCAATTACTCAAAGAATTCTTAATCACCATAAATGCGTAACTCCGATAAAAATACTCTTCTTAGCGGAGTAGAAAAGAAAAGTCTAATGCGTTGGTTACCTTTAACGCCTTGAACCAACAAACCACCGTCACAGTAAATGGTGAACTTTTGCAATGAATGGCAACTAAAAGGCATGTTACATGAATATGAATGCATAAAATATACTAATTACGACGTTATGATAGTTTATTACCACAAAGATTATTAGAAAAATCAGAAAATACCCAAAAATCTCAATGATTTGTGGGCATGGTTTCCTTAGGTAATTTCTTGGTATCCTCGGAGTTCTGCTTCCGAATTCGGCCAATAGTCAGCGTTTTGCTTGCCTAGATTCTCGAATAATGAGTTCGTGCCATGAATTTGGTAATGCAATATAGGGTTGATTATATATCTAAGGTCATTATTGAAAATTTCATTCTTTTTTTCCATAAAAAGGCATACATATAATAGGTTGCAAAGAGATCATTTGACCAAAAACTACTGAAAATATGTTTTCGAGTTATATCAATTAGTTTTGGTTGTGTAGTTTTTCACAGGATAAATGAAATCTGCCATACATTTTGTTTCAATTCACCAACTTTTTGCCTAACTCTGAGTTTCTGTACAAGAATTTTATCATTTAGTGCCATCAAGTTTTCAGGGGGAAATCCGTTCTTATCATCTCTTCAGGCGAATGTGTGCGCGAAATGTTCCTATTTAATTGAAGAATTGTGCTCTATATGATATTATCGGC
Source organism: Ischnura elegans (assembly GCF_921293095.1). NCBI lineage: Eukaryota > Metazoa > Arthropoda > Insecta > Odonata > Coenagrionidae > Ischnura > Ischnura elegans. The sequence goes on from NC_060253.1 coordinate 60,504,418, forward strand.
ATCTCTTTTTTTGACTGGCGCCAGCAGTATTAATTTATTTCAAGGTTAATACCAGGGCTTTATGTTAAATTCTTCTGCTGGTATGCGTAAATTTAATTTTTTAAGCAACGTTAACTGAGGGAAACTTAGCGAGCAATCTAACAGAAAGAAGCAGCAGAATAAAATCCCAACATTATTTATAATCTTCATTCAGGAAATTTCGACGCTACATTAGCCAGAAGCAATAAGGAACTAAATTCTTAGTTTCTCTTAAAATCAAGGTAGTTTTCACAACCTCAAGGCATTCAACACAATTTATAAATTTGACGGCGGATAGGTTGAGTGCAGTGACTTATTTATGTATGTATCTGTTGTGGAAAAAGAAGAGACCATGAACGTGAAAAAAAGGTATATTTCTTAATATTATGTCAATAAATGATAGTATCATAAAAGATACCCATTGGATAAAATTCAGCTCAAGGTGTGGCTTGAGAAAAAAGCGGATTCAGAATATATAGCTGCAAATGACCCAGGAAATATTTTATGAATTCAAAGTTAATGCTCGTCTTAATACAGAACATGCGTGAGCATCTGGGGAGTGACATAGCTCGTGATAATTTTGAGCGGTGAACCAATTTGATCGCCAACTAGTAATTGGTTAACCACCCTTAGTAAGTCTCAACACCAGCTGCTTGATGAACTATTGAGGATGTTAAAATGCGCACCGTAAGAGACTCGGGAAAAAAAGGAGAAAAAAATCCCGTGTCGCATTAATTCAGGACACTCCCAGAACTTTTCTCCTCGAGACGAAAGCCATTTAACTTCGACGACGTCGGCGACGGAGTGCGGGCAACGACTGCGGGCGAAATTGAATTCTCGCGGCGAACCACGGGCATTCGCTCGAGTCTCCACCTAATAAGAAGACTCGACGGCGACATTGGAGATGATGAGTGCAATTAATTGCATCTCGTACCCCACCACGGCTCACAGTTTGGGCCTAATTCGATTTTCGGCCTCTCTTTACGGTTTAAAGCGATGGTTCCTGCGACCACACGTGTACCACGGGTGATCCCTATGCCTGCCCAAACCGACCAACCCTCCATGTGTAGGTGGTACGTCATGGGCCCATCTGTCGTAAATCACGTAATACGGACTTCCGTGCGTGATAATGTGCGAGTGACGCGGTCACCCCGTTGACGGCTCATTTCCTGACGTTCAAATGGTCATTTACGACCCCACCGTGGCTAAATGGGTCAAAGGGAGGCATGCACTAGGGCTGAAGGTCGTTTCATACGAATTACCCATTGCATGTCCTTCAACCGGACATGGACACTGGGTAGTGCCCTAATTATTGTTATGACAAGGTGTCGGAAAGGTTAAAAGAGCTGTAAGTATTAACTCCAAGCCCCAGTGCTTGAGTGGAATTAGTCAGTATCATTGAAAGAAACGTTTACTTTTTCTAATTAATTCATGATAAACATTATTTTTTTGTGTACACCAACAATGAAGTTCACCATGAAAAATATTTTGCTTACCCGAGATTCGAATTCAAATCTCCTGATTGCCAGTCAGGTGTGCCAACCAATTACACCACCAAAATAATAATGATTAAAAAATAATAATGAAGGCCGTCAAAAAACATATTTTTGACTACTTAGAAAATAAATGCTGTAATTGAAGTTAACTCACCTTATCCGCGTAATTAACTCTATATTCGACTTATAATGCTTGAAGAAGTATTAGAGAATAATATAAGTGATTAATGTACGACGTGATTTCCTATTTAGATTTTATGTGCCTGAAAAATATTAAAAATCAATAAAGAGTATGAGGAGAAAAGAATATGCGCGATTATTTAACTTATTCTAATCAGTCCCTAAGAATTTTTACATCAATCAAAATATTTTAACATTTCCTCATCAGATAAATGGTAAAATCAGGAGAAACCCAGTGGTTTCTATAAATGAAAACTGCAGAGAAAAGCAATGATTTCTCCAACCGACACATTCAATATCGGTTATCATCGGCATTTCAAGTCTATTGTGACATAATTCCTGCCACTCACACATCAGATTAGCTGCCTTCTGTTCCCCGTGAAATATTTTTTTATCTCCTGTCACCAATGATGAGATAAAACTCGAAATAATTTTGCCCAGCACTCTTGGAAATCAGTCTGCCCTGGGCAGATCTAGAAATGATGGAATCAAATGCGGTCAGTTTGACGGCGGGAAGTGGAAATTAATGGCCTCAAATTCCGCGTAATTCCACTGATTCTCTCATCAAGGCCTCGCTCCTTATTCGCTTAAAATAACAGGTGCAAATCACGCAATTAAAATGCAAAAAAGTATGAATTTTACCGACGGTCCTGCTTTTTTTTTACTGAAATCTACATAACACCCTGCAAGTAACCTGCAGAGGTGTTTGGCAGGGGAGAAGCCATGACAAACATGTACCTGAGGATTAAAATTTACTTCCACTAACATGCACTACGCAACGTGTAAGCTGCACATGATACATAAGCTATGAGGTTAATCTATATCCTACTTATGAAGGAAATCTGCCAATAAAGTTAGGACGTTCAAAAATGCTGATAGAAGCACTAGAAGATAGAAGCACAAGTTTTCTTAAAGCTGTAGTCAATTGCATCATGTGCTTCGTTATACAGACAAAATGAACCATGCGACATATAAAACTGTACTAGTGCAGCGAGGCCGAAATGTAAATTCTTCCGACAAAAAAAAATCCGCACGAACTTCAGTAAAATTTAGCAATCGTGACGGAGGCTCGAATCTAGAACTGGGCAATATTGAACATTCAACATCGGAAAACGATACATTTTTGAAATCTTTAATTTGTGATGACGAGAACTAATAACGGGATGATAAGTATATCTTTATCGGCCCCAAATTCAATATTCGATACTATACGTAACATTCACACAATCCAATAAGTCGTGATAATTTTCCGGAAGATGATTTTAAAAGGTATTTTATCACGATATTTTTATATTAAGCAATATTTTTATTTTTAACATCAGGGGTTACATCACGATTTTTTATGAACAACCACAGACGATCGTTAACGACCAAAATTCAATATCGGCTCACCGATTCTTCGTGATATCATGTTATTTTTCCAAATCTTTTGTTACTCTTTGCTTTGCAATTGCAGCTAGCTTCTTTGTTTCAATTTATTGTTATAAGTGCACTAAAAATTGGCATTTTTTGCTGTATCTTTCCCATTTTGTTTTAAATAAAACAAATTAAAAAAATAAAATATATAGCCATATTGCTAAGGCCTACTTTATTCTCCCCATACGCGTCTGTTAGATTGGACGCATTGTCATATAAAGCAGAGGCCAGAGTGTTTATTTTAAGCGGCCCTATTAGCACTCTTTGCTTCCGATTCCATTTTATCTCTCCTGGCGTGATTTCCTGCAATTTTAGGATTTTCAACCAGAGGAGCCGGAGAGTTTTTGTGACTCCGTGACCTGCTACCAAGTAAAATTTTCCACTCGTCGCGCCCAGCCACACATCACGAGGAGTTACTGACCGAAAGGTCACACACACTGGCCACAAGCCGTTAAAAATACGTCCCTTTCGAGTCGCGTGCGACCGTCGTATTTCAAGTCACATTGTCTTATCGAGTATCTTCAGACCTCTCTCGCTCAAGATCGGGCCCATTATCAACCGCCAATCATGTGAAAACGTCCAAACACTAGTTTGAGGGAAATTAATGCTTATAATCTCCTTCTCCCTGGGATACGTTAATGACATAAATAACCCTTATGAGTAAAGTGTCCGTACTTAGGATAAGGAACGATTCGGCATCTTAATAGTGCGAGAAAATGTAAAGGATATGAGGAATCAAGAAGGAACATGCGATGTCAGAGAGAAAAGTAAACAAGGGTACCATTACCAAAATTTAGGGTTCGAGTGAACAGAGGGAAAGGTTTATGAAGGAAATTTCCGAGAAATGTTAAATGCTCGAAAAAGGCCGATGACAAAGACTTGATGAGGTTCTTAATAGTCATGAATAACGAAAAACGAGATTCTTGGAAATTCGTCGCAATTACACCAATTAATAAATCCATTCAGCGGGAAGATTTACATCTAAATATTGATTTCTCTCATAATTAAGTTCTTGAGATATTTTTTTTCCTTATAGTTATATCAGGTCTAAAATTGACAATGTTTATTTTTGTGATACCATAGGAACTTGGAAACTTCAAAAGTCTAAACATAATTCACAAGTTTTAAATCATCAAAAGGATAGAAAGATGACTTAGAAAAAATAAATAAAGTTATTTCGTGTAATTTTTTGTTGCTTGTTTTTTTTAGCTTCTAGGCCCATTTAAATGAATTCTACTCTGCTACTATTTCTCACTCAGAAGTAATACGCTTCAGTCCACAAATTATGCGCCAATAATTTTAAAATTTTCATTGGATTCATTTTAAAATAAACCTCAATACGAAATTAATTTTCACATTTGAAAAGTCACATTAACGACATATAATAAGGTTAACTCACATTTTCAGTTTAAATTCACATAGATATATATATATAGAAAATAACTGCCAAATGTATAATTCTTGCGTTATTAATTCAGATATTCACCGTAGGAAACGAATACTCTCTTTCAAAAAGGGCCCCCTTACCAATGTAACTTGTATTAGTCCACGAGAGCCTTTCAACATAGCCCTTCTATTAGGAAAAAGTCACGTGTTATACATTAAACGCTACGCAGAGCCATAAATCACTCGCTTCATAAAATATGAGGCTTTTAATTTAGGACTATTTAGTGCTGCGTATCGTGATTCAGCTGATCGTATTCATTTCCACGGTGGACAGAGTCAAGTGACCGTGAAGAATAATAAAATCATAATGGTTCCGGCCATAAAGAAAAAATCCCCAAGGGTTAACACTCTCAAGCAATTTTTTCGCAGCTGTGGGTGAAAGTATGCTCTAAAGCCCCCAGCTGCCAAATAAACGCAAAAAAATTCCATTTACGATTTATCTATCGAATGATACAAACATTATCCTATGGATAACCCTCTACTCGTTCACAGTACTGGCATCACTATAAAATGAATTCACAGACGAAGAATAATTTACTCTTTCGATACTTTTATTTTAATTAAACGAAGCATTATCAAATTAAACATTCAATGACCAGCAATTATTTTAATAATGCAATCGATGTAGACATATTCAATGACAGATAATGGGGAATTACTAACTGGGATATCTTGCGCTGATTTGTACCTAAGTTATGCAAATAATTTCAGAGTGAACATAATATCAAAGCCGCAATGGATTAATTTCAAATTCTTTTTTGTTAAATTAATAGTTTTCGCCAAAAACGCACTTAATCATTTAATGTTCGCATAATTTAACTCGCATTACGATTTCCAGTCAGTAACTGCCACCCAGTTGGTATTCTCTTATCCACAGTGCGTGATATTAACGCGCCAGGAGATTAAGATTGATTCAGAGTGAGTTCTAGCATATACATATCCAAACCAAACTTCGGGCTAATATATAGAGTAAGTGAGCAATACTATCTCTGTCGGTGTTTTCACAGGCATCGCGGCACTGTCTTCATTCCTCTCCTAACGTATGCTACTCGTCAGCTGTTCCGTATGGTGCAGCTGTCCGATAGGCTGATACATCCGGCCAGTGCTTCAAGGAGGTAATTTCTTCCGGCCCGTCACCGGGAATTTTTGCAATCTTTGCGCACGAAGTCCAGAGAAAACATTATCGTAGTATCACCTGATTATGGGTATAATGTTTTTTATTCAAATGACAATACAGAGATAGAATATCTAAAGTCGCATTCGTGCGAAACTTGACCTAACACAACTGCGAGGAAGCCAGGAAGTACAATATTTACATGATCAAATATAGAATACCTGAAACGGTCATTGCCTAAATCACACCAAATTTAGCCTTGCACAAGGTTTTTTTTGGATTGATTGTTATACAACGATGGAAATATCGGTTTTTCTCAACTTGGATTTGAAACGTTGCCATAAAAAAATTGACGATCGTATTTCAAACGTTATTGAGATGGAACTTGATTGGTCGACAACTACTTGGTTCCTCTGGGAGCTGGTTGAATCAAACAAGGGCCTCACCAATGATGAGAAAATAAAGTCGTAGATGATACATGATTTCCAGCATACACGCTGTGAATCGCATAGTAGTTAGCCTCGTAAAAGTCCACAGATCCTACTCCCAACGCTACATTTCAAATCCTACTATATATATCGCATATAATAAATAAATTTCAATCAAAACTCCATTTCAATTTTCCTAAATAACCTTCACTGATATAACTAATAACTTTCATTAAAAGCATTTTCTCTGTGACACCGTATCCTCATGGGAAATGTAAGTGTCACACTTCCTATTCAAATTCTATTTCATTATCTACGCATTATGTATGCGAATGGGTTATAAGACGGAGTCAAATATTCAACCTAAACATGTGACAATGTCCGTCAATAAATCCCGCTCTAATTATTAGCAACAATAATTTTTATGTGGATATTTTTCATACCACTTATCTTCATTTCTTTATGCTTGTGTTTTGAGTTACATTCACTTATCGAGTTATTTTTGGGAGTTATATAGATTAATGGGAAAAATGTGTACCAATTAAATCTTTCCAATTATTATTTAACAAAAGAAGCATAAGAAATAACAATTATAAGTAAACAAAGTAAGAACCGGTGATTGATATGAGCCAAGATATGTAAATTTATCGGAAGGGCACCGTTAGAAGTACACATTGTTCCGGAGCTAAAAACCTTTTATTCATTATTTCGCGGTACTGGAAGAAGGTGGGCTAATATTACCATTCCAGCCAATCCCAACTCCCAAGAGCACTTAGCGGTTTCACGTTTCTTTCGTCTCATCTGCTAACGTTTGGCCTTCACTCCTTGGCAAGACAACGCGCTTCAGAAGACGGTCGACGCCAGTGAGCAGAGCAAATACAAATAAGAGTTCTCTCTTCCAGTAAACACCATTTAAATATTAATCTTAAAGAGTGCGTTAGCCTCTATAACCTTCCTCATTTTGTTTTTCCCTTTTATTGATTTTATACTATCCTTATTTTGTCATTATGTTTGTAGCTATCTAAAGTTTTACGCAACGTTTCATCCCTCTCTTCTGCTTTTAATGTTTTAAAACGAATTATTTATTTATTTCTGTATTTTTATGTTCAAATATTTTTTTTTTTACTAATTCCTTCTATTTACATATGGCTAAAACTGGGGCGTACCGGCGACGGCAACACCACATTGCCCGAAAGGCTTGACTCGTAATCGCCGGATGATCCAGAAATGAAACCTAAATTGCTGTTGTGAGTCAGAAATTTTACCGGCCTGCGAGCCACCCCTATGTCATGACATGTTTTTTGAAACTCTGTACAAAGAGCCCTGGGTTGGGGAAGATGGGGCCACCTGGCCTCACACAACCCAGGTCAAATAAACTAAAGTCAAGTCATATCAGTTTAAAACTTCCGACATTGCTTTGATGCAAGAAGCGGCACACAACATATTTAATCCAACTTTTCAACAGGTAAGACCAAAACATTTTTGATAGAAATGCTGGCAAACTTCTGCATGCATTCAATGCGTAACGTAGCCCTGGGTCTTAACCACAGCTACATAAAATAGATAACTCATTGGATAAACTATTCGTGGTCAGACAGAAAAATGGCAATTTCTAATGCTGGTAAGTCTCCTTGCACAATGTGCGGAAAGTCTACGGAGGAAAAATCATTTGTCTTCACTTGGAATCGAATCAGGATTCTTCGTCTCCAAGTTGCACGTCACCAAATATAAGATACCAAGTAAACTTCCTGCACAAAAAATTTTGGTGTTTCTTGAGGGAAAGTTGGAGTTAACTATAATTCTTTCCCTCTGATACCTTCATGTGAACTTTCCGGGTTACATGGTCACAGCTGGATTTTTCGCCAGTGCTTTCCAAATATCCGTCATGTATCTTACAATCTTCTGTCTCGTAAAGTTGCTGCTTGATTTCCTTCTTTATAAGCTGTTAAAAGTGAGTGGAGAGAAAATAAGCCCGAAAAAAGGTAGATGTAGATGCGAGACTGCGTCATCAAACGCTGCGGCTGATCGCGAAGAGGCACACGTCACTTGTCTCTTCCTGAAAGATCAATATACCGAAATATTTCTGGAGAGGTTGGAAGTTTTTTGCATATGTTGATTTGTATATTTATCCCCATTATACGAAAATGAACCTTTCATTCTGGATAAACAGAGCTGCAATGGCACGCAGGAAAACATTCCTACGAACTTGCCGTTATATCCCAAGTATACAAACGTTTCATGAACTATTTTTAGGCCATATTTTCAATGGCAGGGGTGTTAGCCGACGAATTATGCTGACTGTGCCGTGACGCACCCTCAAGCTGGTCAAACAGTTTTTCAAAAGATTTGACCGTCGATGTTTATCAATTAGGCATAAATTAAATTGCGATTAAAACTTATATGCTGAATGCTACTCATTTATACTTATAGTTTTATAATATCAACCCTGCTATCATTAGAAGAGGCAAATGAAAAAAAACGTAAATTATTATAATATGTTCATTGTATTAGCTCCAGGAAGTAGTAAATCTGTAATAACTTTTACTTTCCTTCGTAGAAATTACTTCGCACTGCAATTGCCAATGTTGCTCAGCTTATATTGACGTACCCCCGATATTCAATTCTATTTTCTGTAAACAGAACTGGACACCTGAGCTCAACATTATCTACCATCAACACAAATAAACTAAATTCAATGGAATACATTGCCATCTACAGTAATTGTTTATTTTTCCGTCAAAAATTATCCTTATTTTGCACATGAAATCCACTAGCAGTCTAAATTGAAGAGTTTGGTGGTTTTTTGTTCATTTCTCTCATCAATTACGACCAAATTTAGTATTCTAATGATACTCAACATACGTTTATAAGGCTACCGCAATAATAACTAATGGCCTACAACAGTAAAAGAAACTATTCGCCTCGAAGTTAGCTGACGTTTTTAAAAGTATTGGAATTTTAAATAACTGGAATGTTTATTTAAACCACTCGGTGAAGTAGTTTGAAGGCTATTTGTTGGTATTCACTGCGAATGTAGCCTCGAGAATCAAAGCAAAAGAATCATCTTCAAAAATTTCGCAAGCGTTTGCCTTGCGCACCAAATTGGTAAGCAAACAACTTAGCGAGTGTTTACATCCGGAAAGCAAATGAATGGCATGAGATGTGGCAATGAGGAACCAAGCAGTCGCCTTTTTTTTCTCTTTCACACATTCACTTACATCACCGTCTTACCCGTTACGCGGTGAAAGGGTAAACATATCGCATAATCGAAATTGACAAGCGTTATCTCTGGAAAGAATATTAAAATGCTTCCAATAAAACGAAAATTTTCGTTTAAAAGCGAGTAGTTTTTCCCTGCGTGGTGAAATGGATCTGCCTAATGGATAGCTAAAGGTCTCCAAGAGTTATACATATTCAATTTACTTTTTGTGTAACTTCGATTCTTCGCCCATTCACTAGCAACACGCACATCACATCCAAGGAACAAAGCCCATGGAGTGATATCCTCCTTTGGACAATCATCATTTTGAATTCACCTGGAGAAATGTATAAAAATGCCGCGAATAGTCAGAAGTGAATCTTTACCTTGCTTCCAAAAAAATGCAGTGGCATTCAAGGCACCCATTTAACATGCAATGAAAATTATAATACAACCTAAGAGCATAATTTCGATTACTCGAGGTATTATTTGATAAGCGTTCAAGATTTGCGAGCCACGGAAAATAGCGCTTTTCTCGCGCCAGAAACTCAAACAGTTAACCATTAGATAATTGCAAATTGAATAAAATTTTATTTTCTCAAACTTGTGTTGAGTGTTGTACTAAGATTCTCCCAATTTAACCCCATACTGAGTAGAACCCAAGGAGGTCCCACGACACAGGATACCCAACCTCGTCAACAGGGTTGAATAATACCACCTAATATTTGGGAAAAACTCTTGGAGAAAAAAAAGGCTTTCTTCGCTTCATATCCAAGACCCAATGTACATCTTGTTTAAATCTCACACAATTTTAAGATAGTTTAACTATGTATTCCGCAATTCGGTGAAAAGGAGGGTTTTCTGAAGTTTTTTCCCTCTATAGGTAAAGTACAAAATCAGCCATTCATAATTTAAGTTGAAAAAATGATTAAGAACAGAAATAAAATTGGGAAGGTAGATTGGCTTGGATATTGCTGGACATATTAAGAGTGCAATAGGAGCTTATTTTATTTAACAACAGTGTTCAATCGAAGTCTCCATGCTTTGAAATGCCAATGCAATTTTAATTTTATGTTACAGATAACAAGAGCCCAAATCCGTTTGTTTATCGTGACAGCCAAATCACTCAAGTTAAGAGTAGCCTTAGGCCTTCTTAATGGTCTTCTATATAGTACCTAAGCAATGAATGATAAACAATGAGCCATGTGGAGCGCAATGGCGTGCATTTTTGGCTACCAGTGAATGTGAGCGAACCATGATTCTATCAACGGAAACACTAAAGACCTGTCACCACTTTCATTCACTGACCTTAACCACACCAAACCATTCAAAAGAGACAACATTGAAATTTTGGTACAAGGATCACATGCCTTAGTTCACGTTAAACTCTAATTGAACGGGATAACACTAATTAAACACAAAGGGGCAGCGGATTAATGTAATTATGATTTTGTTATGCATCAAACTTTTGGGTAAAAGGAATACAAAATTTAACACAAAGATAGTGAAAATTTATTTTTTTATGATTATACTAGCTTTGTAATAAAATCTTTACAGGCTCAAAAGTGCTAATAAGCTATGCTTCGAGCGTGTAGGAATATGCTGACATGAAATTCGAAGGAAGACGAAATTCTCGTTGAGGAAATGTACACTCCTGTGTCTGGATAGTGATGCAAATATTTGCAAAACAGTTGAGAGCATAGCTAAGAGGTTTTATTGAATGCAACGTCGTGTATTTCATTCGGCAGTGGGAAACTGAATGCTCCCCTCCGTGGTTACAAGTATTTCTACCACTCTAAGTACTCAAATTTTTCTACATTATTTCTACTGCGTGGCCTATCTATACTGATTATTTTTCTCGATAATGCCAGTTTTGCTAGTTAATTTTGAGATTAAAGAAACTAAAAAATAGTACATCATCCCTAAGTCATGATTGTATATGTATTATACTTCAAAACTTAATTGTTTATGCTGTACATTTCATTTTTGTTGAATATTTGATCGCAAATGTGTCACTAAGAACTTACAATAAGTTATTATAGGACATGTGCAATTATTAATAGATATTTCCCGAAGCTATGCGTGGATAATGCACTCTATTGACAGGATTCTACATTTTTATGATTATATGAAGAATATTAAAAGGGATCTATTTCATAACTTTAAATATAATAAAAAAAGAATCTTATCGTTATTTTGAAAACGTAATATTTGTTTTGTCTGTATTTGCTTGTCTTAGAGTCATGTTCCAATATCAGTTAAAACTTTTCTTATCCATTGATTTATTCAGTTAATAAGTTGCTGATGACCTTCAGCCACACTATGACGCAAGTTCACGCGCTGCAAAATGAACGGCGCCATTCTGATAAACTTAATCTATTCCACACTTACATATTCCTCTGCTTACTCAATTACGAACCAGATGACAGCCTTATTCACAGTCGAAGTAGTGAATAAAACATATCGTATTAGTCGTTTGTAACTGGAGGTGGTACTGAGTGCTGATAAAAAACGAGGACATCCAAGTTTTGCAACAGATTAGTAATCAAACGTTGCCTTCTCTCGGTGGTTGTATGGAGAATGACGATGAGTGATCCCACTAAATAACAGCAGTGACTCTTGAAACACGCCTCTGTAGCCATTACACAATAATTCGCTCCAAGGAAAATGGCAGGGTCAGCTTGGACAAAATCTACGTCGATCAATAAACCTTGGAGTAAACCCACGACTACTCTGTCTCCTCATATTTAGCCGTCGTTATCATCTACAAGTATCAATTGAATATTAGAAATGATTTCAGATAAACAGTAAGACCCTGAAGAAAAGACACTTGTACAAGTTATTGATATTATCAGGTAGCACCTCATTTAACCCGGCGGTAGTCGCGCCCATTTTCCGAACATAAACGGTCGCGTGGGGTGTCTCTGACACCCCAAAAGATTTTCTTCAATTTCTTTCAAATAGTATATATCATTTAAAAATTTCACATCTCGACGTATCCTTTGTTTATTTAGGAATGGCTATACTATATATTTCAAACCATAATTCAACTTTTATTTTTTTAAGAAAATATTTTTGAATACCTACCCTATTTTCCAGTAGGCAGTCCCAGTTCCTCCGAAAAAATTGCCAATTTTTTTTGTTTCAGCCAAAGGACACAGTTGAAATGTTGAGATATAAATACATGGCATATACTTTTATAAACATCAATCACTGTATCTCATCATATTTTCAGCGTCGACCTCTATTTGCCTTACGTAAATACTAATAATTGTACTAAATTAATTTACTTATCGATATTGAATCGATTTCCAAAAATGTATTCTTGAGGAAAAATTTAAGATGATATTACGGTCACTTATAACTATTGAAATACTCCTGTTACAAATTATATACAGCATTGGAAAGGTAAACTAACAAATATGTAGTCCTCAATAGAAGTTCAGTTTCACGCTATTGAAAAGTTTTATTGAATCTAAAGAATGCAGAAAATAAATCATGTAAACTATTTATTTGCTTCTAATCACTTCTCAAAATTTTCAGCAAATGTGTACCGCACATTAGTTTCTAACACAGTTTACAGTATATTTTTGTTTTTATATCTGTGGGGAAAAAAACACATCTTCCTACTTTTTTCTATTTTTCTCCACATCCTTTTCTCAGGCTCATTTTACGCATATTCCTCTATTTTTCAAGTCTCTAGAGATCGTGTTCAATATCGATCTAATTTTACTGTATGGAATAGTTAACGATCGAGTTATCTCACGAAGAAAACTTCTTTGCAATGTAATAGTGAATTAGAATACCTACGTATAACAAATGCACTGATGTCAGCAGTGTTTGGCAAATGAAAGAAAATGGCCATGGACCATCTCCTGATGTTTCTGCTTGTATGATAGGTGCTGCCTATTTTGTCTAATGTGGCTACACCTCCTTCAGTGCAGTTATAAAAGGTCAATATTTCCGGTTTTCTTTTATTATCTGTTCGTCTTGGATTCATTGATAGATATAGCTGTGTGAATTGTTGGCGAAAGAATTACATTCTTTGACCATTTTACGACGCAGGAAACTAGAGCTTTTTTCTTCCTAAACCAAAATAAGCTGCTATTATCTTCTTTCTTTTACTTATACGACTTTCAGTGCTAAATCTCTTTTATTTTTTGCGCACTGTTCCCGCAACCGTCAAATTATTGCTTAGAATTTCATGTACTTGCGGAATATTATTGAATCAGTAGTTCAAACTATGTTCCTCCCGTTTCTGTTTACAAAAGAAAACATTCGCTTTAACTCCTCTTTTGGACCGTTAACTAAAAAAAATGGACCCTCTGGTTGCCACTCTGAGTAGGTACATCTTCAAATACAATCGAATTTGCCAATGCAAAACTTTTGATGCTATATTTTGCGGGGTTGGAAGGTAAATATTGCCTATATGAACATCTTCTTTGAAAAGGAATCAATTGCTCATCAGCTTTTTCTCATGGCCCAATTCTATAATGTTGCCGTGTATTGCGAGCAAACATCTCAAATACATCTGTACTTTGTGCTAATTTTCCACTTTTCATTTTCTCTACTTTAGCAGTCACGTTGTGGAAACGAAAAGATAAAGGGGAAAAGAGAAATATGTTATGGCTCATGGAGGAATAACATATTTCCACTCCTAATCCATTGTGGTTCCAAAACTATAAAAAATTCTGTTACTCAGTTTTATTTGCCCTGGCTAAAAGTAAAATACTATTCAGGAACACTAATTCTTTCCTGTCTGTTTCACTATCTCTTTTACGAGAATTATTTTCAGTGACTTTCTCTACCTGAATATTAGTGCAATTCACAATTTTCTCTACCATTCTTTCAATGAACATCATACGAAAACAAACCATTCGAGTTTTGAATCCAATTTATTTTTCTAATAAGTCCACTCCTCTCAGTAACACTGCTACAATTTTATGTTCTTATGTTTGGTCTTGATCCCTGCGTATTACACGTTTCAACTCCATACTTCCCAACGTACATAAGCTCCCTTCCCTTTTACAAAAGTTAATCATCTCTGCACTGTTGTTCAGTGTAAGTGTCATGCGCAGCTACATGACACCCATCTTCTTTTTCATCAGAATCAATCTTCTTCCCTCAAAGATTCATTGAAAAGGCAAAGACTCATTCTTTTACTCTAGAGGTAGCTGACATCTAGTATGAATTGAAATCGATGAATGTAAGTATTATAAAGCCAACCTTCACTGGTAAATTCACAGAAACATGTAAATAACGACTTTTTTTGAATAACTACTGCACTAACGTAATTGAACGAAGTCTTCAAAAAATCACTTCTAAGAAATCGCATTTTCTACAAAAGTTGACGTCAGAAACAAATAAATCCTCATCCAAAATTTCAGTCAAAAGTCAAAGTATATTAGCTTTTTCCTTTTTTTAGAAAGACTGCAGGAATCCATAGTGTACTGAATGAACGTGCTAAAAGTATTACATGATCGATTTTTCGTGGCTCACTTCGAGAAAAATCACTGTAATATTATAAAAAAATACTAACTTTCTATTTGTTTACATAAATTTAGGCAAAAAATATACCAATAAATAAATATTTATTAATGTAAACGTAAAAGACAACTTGAATGGCCAGTTTCAGAAAAGTAGCTATCAAATGTGATGAAAATGGATGAAAAACATTCGGCGGCAAACCGTAACGAGAACGGTCGCGTGGGGTGTCTGGCGCACCCCACTCTGCAGAGCTTTGACAAAAGTAATTTTTCTTAAAAACTTGCATTGATTTTATAATTATCTTTTACATGTACCCTCAGAAAGCTTAAAAAATCAGCTAGAGGAGGTTACAGGTCATTGCAGTCACAATTGCATGAAAAAATAGCGCTTATATAAGACTGGGGTGTCTGGGACACCCCACGCGACCACTGCCGGGTTAAGGAGACAAATCGACCGATAATATCGTATCCAATTGGCTACAACATGGAAAACCATTTTTACGACTATTTGGGTATTGCTATCATGTATTTAATCAGTGATAACCAAGTTACTATAGCCTAGTGCTGGTCACTTCTGCATTATACCGTTCTGTACGATTTTCTCGGGCTTATATCGAAATTAGAAGCTTGAACGCGGTGGAAGGTCCCCGTATCAGCTATGTACTTCGTGACTTGAACAATTTATTTAAAAAACTACTCTATTTAAAAAACACTCAAGAGCAGATTGTAGTTTATATTATCGACAATGCCTTGATAGCCGAAACCGGTAGTAATTTTTAAAATAAAAATCACGAAGTGTTATCATTGATAGTACGAAGTTCTCGGATTCATTAATAACGTGGCATTATGTTTCCCAGTATGGATTGTAGGGATGGATTTTCTTAAGCTCAGATAATTTGTAGAAATATTTCATACCAAACACGGTACTCGAATGTTTAGTAAAACGAAGCGTTTACTTCCTCCTGATGCGCGTAGATATGTCCTGTTCATGGTCTGCCCTGGTCATAACTTACAGACATCCCCTTGGAGGGTAATTTATTCTTTCTTTTCTCCACTCGCGACCAGTGAAGTGAAACAATTCTCATTAACCCGGTCTACTCAGGCGTAAATAGGCAATGGCACCCAGCGATTTGCGCAGAATGGGCACGTTCTGAGTAACGTCCTGACCCTACCATTTCCCGACTACCTAACAGATCGTTCAAAATGCAGTAATTACACGCCTTTCCCAAATCCCAGAAACAAATGGTCGCACGGGATCGCTGTTTAAGGCTATAACGGAGTAGTTATGGAGGGTCTCGTTTCTGGTTCACTTTAAGCGCAATCCGGGACATGGAGTCGTGACAATGGAACAAACAGAAGCGCGTGCTGGACGGCAGTTGTTACAATAGCTTCCGTTTGTCCATTCGTTTTCCGTGCAATTGACTCCCTTTTTGCAACGCTTGTACGACGGGAAGCCACACGACACCAAAACCGACGCACGAAAAAAAAACGGAATGGACCGTTGTGACTTATAGCGTGTCGGCTCATTGACTGCCGGCTGAGGTATAGCAAGGTCACCGGAGATGAGCATCGAGAAGGAAAAGATACTAATTTCGATTCAGATTTGAAGCTAAAAGAAAACATGCTGGAAAAGTTTTAATAATTTGCAATCGACATGAATCATGCACGAATATATCGTACAGTTCACTTAATTTTTATTTCACAAACTCTACTAAACGTGTTTCGACTGGCCTACAATCATCATCACGTATTGGATTAAGTGGGCTCAGTGGAATTGGAAAAGTGGGCATATTAAATTTATTGGACAGTACGATATTTTTGTGTCTCATTTATTATGCTGTCGTACGATATCACTCCGGACTTGTCTTCGATGGTTTTACCATATTGTGACGATGGATGAGATCAAAAATGACTTTGCGACCAATGAAACCAATTTGTACACTTCTTCACCTGATTCGTTCTCACTTATCAGTGAAAATAGGTAGAAGGTAAACGTATACACATTTACATCTACATCCACATAATACTCTGCGAGCCACCTCTGGGGTTTTTGGCAGGAGGTGACAAATCACCAACATGCAGCATGCAAAAGTACCGCCACATGCTCACCGCACGGTCATAGAAATATTACATATACAAGTAAAATATACGTGCACAGTCATAATATAAAACTTGCCAATAGTTAGTAATTCCTATACGAAATAAATTCAAGGTTAGAACTATGGAAAAAAATGCAATGAGTCATCCTAGCGCGTGACGCCATTAATCCTATTAATTAAGACAACGTTGCTATCCTGAATAGTACGAGGGAAGAATGGAATTTTAAATCGCTCTGTTTTGCAGTTCATTCATTTTATTTTCCTCACAAGATCACGTTTACCATAGTACAACGGTAAACGAAAGATATGATTCACGTCGTCTGAAAAAATATCATATACTGTAGAACCTCGTTTGTCCGGATTAACTGGGACCAGACCCGATTCGGATTGAACGTAACCAATAGGAACTTCAACAAAAACCATAAGTATTGCACTATAATGTTAAAACCTACTATTTATTTATCATGATGACGATTATCGACATAACTCACTACAGAATAAAATAATTACAAAGGAGAGTTTTTGTTTACAAACAAATCGGCTGCCTTCATTAGTTTTACTTTTCTGTGACGTTTAACCGATGCATGATTGTGTACATTTCACGGTAATTTTGAATAATGCAACAACGATGATTGTTAACCTGATAATCTATTTCACATTGTACCGGAGGAAAGAAAGAGCTGGATCCCAATTCAAGGGATAAGATCTGAGGAAAGGCCAATTGTTTCAGATTCTGCCGTGGTGAAATATTTGCGTACTCGACTAATATTTGACGCCTTGTCAAGGAAGCCATTCAGATACGCATCAACCGCAACAACTTCAACAGGGACACTGGTTTCCAAATCAGCAATGCTTGGAGACCAATAATGAAGTCCATTATATACGACAAAAATGGCGGGAAAGAATTCTTGGAGACCAATAATAAAGTCCATTATATACTACAAAAATGGCGGGAAAGCCTCAACAAGCGTGAACTAATCAGGTTACACCTGAGCTCGGAGGGAGTGTATATATACGGAAAATTTTGAAGAACGGCATTCGGAAGATCCGCTGAGGATGATGAGCAAGTCGCGGATCGAAACGTCGGGAGACATGGACGACATCAACCGGTGGAAAACCCGAGAAACATTTCTGCAACTGATACGCCGGGAAAACCTAAGATCATACATTTGCGTACTCCTTCAACTTTTCTCATTTTTTGCCTATTTCTTAATCCTTGGATGAAAATTTCTTCCACCAACGGATTTACGGGCATTCACCACTTTCTCTGCCACCCGGAGGAGTCACAACTCTCTCACTGTTCCGTTCATCACCTGTGGAAGGCAGTGGCGGATACAGATGGGGGGCGCGGGGGGCGCGCGCCCCTCCCTTGCGGGTCCGGCCGTATTGCCAAACATTGCAGAACCACAATTGTGACTTTTTTATATCATAAGATAGCAATGTCTTATATATGTATATAATTACTTCGATTAAAATTTTATTTTACTCTGCCTGCGACTTGCTTATTTTTTAACACGATAAAAGTAAAGGCAACTCAATATATCTTTTGCGCCCCCCCCTTGAGTATTTTCTGTATCCGCCACTGGTGGAAGGGGCAAATTTTATGCGAAACCGCGACCGCATTATGATGCCGTGGCCGCAGAAGTTCCCCCAAGTCTCCATCAAAAGGGATTACAACCAATCACACACGACGCAACCACAACGGAACGTCAAAAAGAGTCAGATCCGTAATTCTGTGCTAGACTGCAGCTTGTTGCAATGTGTGTACGTGTGTGTGTGTATATTTGGTGCAATGCTTCTTCCACAATGGGCTGGCGGGAGTTGCAGTCATGCATCAAGGGAGCGTGGAAGAAGTAAAAAGTGATAAAAAAAACGGCGTTTTTCCCCGCGACCCGTCGTTTCGTTATATTTATGCGTCCATTTGGTGTTTGGACGGAGAAATACTGCGACGGCAAATATGTGGGCTACCAGGGTAAAGTGGTCACGGGGGAAAACCGAATGCATTGGAGTTTTGAAGGAGAGAAAAGGACGCAGAAAGATTCCAACAGGTTCTTCTTCTCGGCTATAATATCAGTGACGTTTTTGAAAAGCGAGTTTTTAGTCCTACTCATTTTTTAATGAATACGATCTTCGGCCTAAAAAGAGGTTGTCACGAGAAACATGCCATTTTGATGAAAATTTCAAATTTGATCAGTTAATTATCAGTCTGGTCTTTGCTTTCATCTGCCAATAGATTGTCCAACAGGTTTTTCTCGCACAGAATCGGTGACGTTTTTGAAAAGCGAATTTGCCTACAGGCCCTGTTCACTCAGGTCCATTTTTTCAAAATGAAAATGAATTTCTGCTAACAAAGATGTTGGTGGGACGAATATGTCATTTCCATGAAAATTGGAAATATAGCCTGCTATCCATCTGTCTTGTGTATGCAATAACCTGTCCCTCGGATGAAGTCCGCAAAAAATGGTTTTCCACGGTATATTTTCTATAAATTGCCTTTGAAAATCTGCAGTTTTACCAAGGCGCTTGTAGCATGGCCTGTATGAACATAAAAATGTTCTTTACTAATACAACATACAAGCCAGTTTGAGAAGAGTTATATTACGTTCGTTCCAATTTTGGAGTTAGTAAACAGATGCTGTCATTAAATTAAAATTACGTCGTTGAACTAAAAATGACGTTGTGATCGGCTCAAGTAGCAGCAAAAAGTGGTCATGACAATCATCAACATTCCTGAGATTTATTTGACGCAGCTCTCCATCAAGTCCTCTTATCACTTAATCTTTTCACTCCAACGCACTTCTTCAAATTCACTTCTTCATCATAACCTCCAACAATTATGTAGTTATTTCACATTTGCCCCTGAGGATGGGGGCTGCGGTCAGCTTCCACTCCCCTACCCTCATCCACGACAGTTATATGCATCTCAATTTCGCCATGGCAGATCAATAAAAAACAGAGGCATGCGAATGAGAAAGAGGAATCAATGGATATAAAAATGCAAATATTCCCATTCGCTAAGTATATTTTACTTCTTTCGTGACGCATTACAAGTTAAAAATTATGTCATAATTATAAAGGTTTCAAGGTGCATGGAGTTGACCTATTCCAAAATTTTTCGTTAATCATGAAGATAAAAATAAATAAATTGAATGGAAGAAGCAGATAGTTTTTGGAAATCACAACAGTTTTCCACATTAAACTTTATTTCACCTGAGTGAACATGTTTCACTACACTGCAGCATAGTCTTACATAGTAAAGCCACAGCAAATGGCATGATAGTCTTGATGATGCTGCAGAGCAATGAAACATGTTGACCCCGGGGAAATAAGTTTAATGGGGAAAAGTGCAAAGTAGTATCACTTCATATCTTGTAAAATAAT
This sequence comes from Ischnura elegans, assembly GCF_921293095.1. NCBI lineage: Eukaryota > Metazoa > Arthropoda > Insecta > Odonata > Coenagrionidae > Ischnura > Ischnura elegans. The sequence continues at coordinate 60,524,681 of NC_060253.1, forward strand.
ACCTATGCGAAAAAATGGGGGAATAATTTTCATATTTTAGATACTAGCTTATGTCTAAAAGGGTATTTTCTATATGAAAAGTTTTAGATGATAACTTATATTTTGAAGGAATAATATGACATAACAAAGACCGGTTTAGCCGGATTGATACGTCTGGAAATATGATGGTAAATACGATACGGTGTCGTCATTACTACTGACTGTGATGATCCAGGATTGGCAACACAATTTTAACACTTTCTTGAGACGAGTTAATTTCAGCAGCCACTAACCTCAGAAAAAATGCTACATGTGCACTCTTAGCATTGCATAAGAATACAACTATGGACCACGGAAAATGCGGAAGTGTATATCGGCTTAAAGAACTCTAACTGCAGGACTAAGCGTCGTCCGGAGACCTTGGTTCTAAAAATAACACGACCTTCATACGTGAAGCCCTAGAGGCCCCCGACCTTTACCTCGTGCAGTCGTAGATCACCTAACCTTCCAGTTGTAATCGGAACAATGTTTGAATAACTGGAATTGGGGAGTGAAGGCATAAGCGAATACTATCAAATGCTAACTTCAATTTTTTGAGATTTTTTAGTTAACGAACGAAGAAAATACATAAAAAGTCAGACCAAACATTAATTAAAAACTAGTAGAATATTATCACAACTAAAGCTATATGGTTTAATTACTGTGCATAAAATGGAAGGAACAGGCAATGATACCTACCTATTCCATTACTAATACGTGATTATCAGACTTGAATCCAAGTGGTAATTAGAATTTTCCCATTATATAAACTCTACACAATTAATATTCCTATAGAGTTGAGATCTCAAATTCTGCTTTTGTTAGAGAATGTAGTGTATTACAGTTTTATTATTTTGTTAACTACTTGGCCCTGAAGAAGTTGTAAACCGACTGAAATTTCAATTACCAAAATGTATGAAAGAGCTAATATTTGATGGTTTTCTGTAATACTCCAAATGGCGAGGATTAAAAAAATGTATTTCTTTATCTACTTGCACTGAGTAATTCGTGATATCTAAGTATCCATCTAGGTCTATCCGAAATATTTACCTATCCAGATTCTCACTAAATTTTTTTGAATAAAAGAGGTAAACTTTGAAGTTTTCACCATATCATTCTACGGATATCCACTCACTAATGAGGACATACTCTTCAAAAATAGGTAAAAAATATTACTATGGATTAACGACGGTGGAGGGTAAAATTGAAAAGAGAATTTAAGATAAAAAAACCTCGGCCTTTTCTGTCCTGATACGCCATTTAACGTTGGAGAGCTTCTCGCTACATCAATCACAAGCACGCTTCAGCTGATTCCATCAAATTCGTGCCCTATCGCCAATACAAGTGTGATCGCTCAGATTCGTGGGCCATACATTTTCGTGCCTTTATTTACCTGATAGAGCCAATGTGGGTAGGGTGGGTCAACTGGGTGTCCATATTTATTGCATACTTTGCTCATTCATGAACAGGTAATTTTTCGTTTATGATGAAGATACCATCGTTAATGATTTGCTGTTATATCTGAGTCCATACGATACTTCGATAGCATTATGACAGAGTTTCTTAGAATAAAAAATAATTAGGGAATCCGATAATTTCGAATCATTCATGGTAATAGATCACTTAGGGGCGGTGGTTTTATAATGCGTAGTTAACGCTAAAAATAAAATGATACAGGCAGTTGAAAGTTCCAGTTTGCTTCAGTAAAAGACTTGATTTCGTGCTAACCAGAACTTTCAACTACCGCAAGGTACAGTGGAAAACTGTATCATCTTATTGTTAGCGCTAATATGGCATCATAAAACAGGCTACCACTTAAGTACCGCATGTAGGCTTGGACAACGGCTGCTACTAAATTACCGCTTGATTTTGAGGTTGATCAATGAGGTAAGAGAAAAGAAAAAGGCAGGAAAATCGGACCAATCAGCAGTCACCTTACATTTATCTTCGGCCAGTATACGCTGGCCACATTTAGATAAAAAGAAATAAATATGTAAAATTTAATAATCTAAAAATTATGGATGAACGGATCCAGGATTTTTTTCGGATCCGGATTCGGATTGGATCCTTAATTTTCGGAGACGGATCTTTCGGATCGGATATTTTCGGATCCAAATGCATTTTCATATTTCTGATATTAAACGAAATAATTATTCAAGTACTTTCCTTCATAAAAGGAAACAAAATATTAAAAAATCATGAATTTACAATAGATTTCTATGAAAAATGAAGTTTTTTTTTCGATTATGAAGGGTGTTAAAAATAGTTTGAAACCCTCTACGTTGTACCCTGTTGTTTAAAAATTTCCCCCTCGGTTTTGGACCACACCTAAAGAAGACAATGATTTATGGTCCGAGTGATTTCGGAAAAAAAACAACAGAGGCACGGGCTTATGGACGGCCGAGGGTGGTTTTCCGAAATCTGCGACGTAGTTACTTCTGACGTAGTTATTATCGTACGAAGCTGATATTCCCCCGATGATTGTTCAATCTCTTGGGAAGAGTCACACTATGTGCCAGTCGTATTTTGCCTTTTTTTATTTGCCACGGCTGAATTTCTGCTACGTAAATTCGGATCCAGATCCGATTTCTTCCGCGACTTTGGGTCCGATGTATCCGATGAAGGGCAATATCAGCGGATATTTGGATCCGAGGTATCCGATCGGACCATCCCGACTGAAAATAATTATCTTTGTATCCAATTGCATTTACCAACTGTCATTGTGTAATGTCAAATACCTAATAAGTTTTAAGCTTCCTTTTCACACAAACAATATTAAAAACGATACGGTACATGTGCGCCCTTTAATTTTACTAAGTATTGTAAACTGACTGGTTGAGGAGAGTTGGACTCACCGCAACTGTAATACTTTACGCGCCTTCGCCGCGATCATCTACTTGAAGGAATTGTCACGTCACTCGCCCCAAAGACGAAAATCTACCCGGTTATCGAAATGTCGGCATCAATGACTGACTGTACCCGGTGGACAACCTGAGTTCAACTGAGAGACATTATAAAACCGGTTAATGAAGAGCAACTGGAAAATCATCTATTGTAATATCCTCCTCGGTCCTGGAGTAGTGCAGTAGTAGTAGTAGTAGTAAAAAAAACTCAAGGTGGAGCGCAAAAGATATCTTGAGCTACCTTCACTTTTATCGTAATAAAAATTAATCTAGCCACGTGCGAAGTTGAAGAAAGTTTTACTTAAACTACTTATACACGTGTATAAGAAAATATCTTACGATACAAAAAAGTTACAATTGTGGCTCCACAATTTTCGGCAATGCGGGTGGCCCCGCAAGAGGGGGGAGGGGGGGCGCGCGCCCCCTGCGCCCTCCCAAATGACTCCGCCACTTGTAATACATGGACGATTGAATTTTTTCACCGCTTGGATAAGTGAAATATCGTTAGTGAAACTAGTAGTCTTTCCTAACGACAGACGACAGCATCATACAGAAGCATGATTCATAGACATCTAGAGCTGTTTGCTAACATTTAATTAACTTGAATACTTGAAACTCAAATGGTATACATGAGCCGGGACTGAGGAGAATATACGTGAAGTTAAGAATGGATAGAGAGGTCTGCTGCGATAGACACGGCGGAAACGGCCATGGCCTTGAGTGAATGCAGACGGGCCAGACGTCTTCCTCCTGGAGAACGGGCGGCCCGACATAACAACTGACCATCGTCGTGCGCAACTGGCTTTCCTCCCTACTCCCCGCGCGGGCAAGGCCAAGTGTTCCACAGTCTCGTGATATGCGGGGGAGGTGGGACGGAGAGGAAAAGAGGAAGAGAGAAAGATAGGCTTTTGATGGCCGGCGGCCCGCGTGGGGCGTGGGTTGGGCAGGAAGAGGAATGGTGATCGTTGCCTCCCTCTCCTCCTCACAGCGATTACGGCGGAATTCCGATCCTAATCTCTCCCACGACCTTCCCCTCCCCTTTTATGATCCTCTGCGCGGCCACAAAGACGGGTCGGAGCTCTCTCTCTATCCAGTGCCGAATCGTAAAGTCTGTTGAATGACCTCTGCGGTGTAGCAACGCAGAGGCATAGGTTGTAATGCTAAGAATGAATGTTTCCCTGGTTAGCGATGACTGTATCGTTGTAAAAAGCAAAATATGCTTTCACTGCTATCCTTCTAGTCCTCGGTAATCAACATTAGATTTCATCATGAATATACATCTAATGAATGAATATATCCTAAGAACAATGGTACTACAGGTCGCGGAAATTATGCGTTTCCACAATGCTAAGCTATCACCATGTGTCCTCGTGCGGTGTTCAGAGCTAGGCTTTATCTGTTACGATTGACAAACAGTTGGAATAAGGAGGGACTATCTTTCATCTGGTCTTCATATACCAGTGAGGCATCATAATTCATAATCAGGGGCTTATCCAGGGGGGGGGGGGGGCGTTTACGTGTTACAACCCCCACCTTGAGCCTTAAAAGCTTTTACTATATTCAACTTATATACTTTTTCTAAATAAATACACGCACAAAATTACTCTTTTTGAATCCTAAAAATCACGTTATCAGCCTCAAAATTCCCAAAATTTTTGAGGGAGAACTCCAGGACCCCCTTTGCCCTGGGGTGTTTTCCACACACCCCGGAAGTGCCCTGAAATCTCCCGTAAACTCCCTCCCACTTCTAATTCCAGGCTACGCCACTGAACATCATTAAATGAATCGCTAACTGAAGAAAGGCACCATGTCCAAGTTGGACGATTTTGTGACAGTTGGACGAAAATATCTGGCCAACCCTCTTACGGATAGTTGGACGAAAATACCTGGCTAACCCTCTTAAAATATTTTACTTACCTCATTAGTTCACATGAAATTTCCAAATGCCCATTCATATAAAACAAAAATATTTAAAAAATTATATGTGTTTCATATCTGTGTACCTACTATGTTTTCTTTTTCTCTTCTGTAAAGTTAGCCAAATTGGACACGATGCTTTTCTGCAGTTAGGGGTTCATGTAAAGTCGTTATTTTGCAGATATGCAGAAAAAAAGCTATTTGCATCGTAAATATCCCAAAGATGTCCCGACGTGAAATACTCCTGAAATCACATTGGCAGTTTTTCAATAAAATTTGATACGAAAATAATTGGGTTATGCACTTTTGACGAATTAATACATAGACAAATAGAGTTTTGCATACGGCTACTATCATTAATTCTGTTTTTTTCATTTTCATTCATCGCAATCAGGGTAGATTTTTTATTTTAATATCTCCCACAACATTCCCTTTTCTATTTGCGAACTGTTTGGAGACTACAAAGCCGAGCCTGGCCTAATCCCTCCTCGCCCTGGAATGACCTTCACCACGTAGCGATTCATGGACTTAGCTTGCACGGATACTTTTTTTTCCTGCAAGAGAATTAAATGTTAGTCAAAAGTAGAGAGTTACTTCATTTGCATCCACTCGGGCATATTACGAGGTTTTTCCGCGAATTACTCGCATAAAACTAGCGTTATGATCTTGATATTTTCAAGGTATATTGTATAGCAGAAATAATCAGCAATATACCCTTATCTAAGATGTTAACACTTCTTGGTCCGATGCCCTTTGCATTTGACATCATCCATTTTTTCAATTTTTTACGCAGAAGCTGCATGTATACAATTAAACTCACGCAACTCGAGAACCAATGCATGTTTGTTGCATGAACATATACACGTTTTTATAATGAACATATGTTGTTAATGCAAATGTTTTTATTTATTTTTTGCAAGAACAATGACTTGGCCAAACAGTTCAAAATAATTCCGTTGAGGGGAGTGATAAATCATAATACAAAAACACGAAAAATACGTATCCGGACCACTACGGCTGGATAAGGGAACACGTACTTTTACGTGAACGAACCACAGTGTGTTAATATGTTTTTTTTACAGTATTCTACCGAATAAAGTAGGTTTGCATGGAGTATTCAAGAAGTGATCTGGGAGCCTCTATTTCCTTCCAGCACTGCCTTCTTTAATTCACTGTAAGGCCTACTCTCTTCAGTCTATCTAGAAATGTTACATATGTGAAAATACATTGAGAAATCTTTCTTTTTTTAGGGACGAACTGGAGTTGACGTATCCCATTTCGACAGAAGTTGAAGAAATATACACAAATTTCGCAACTCAAGTGTTTAATGGCATAAAAAGAGTTCTGATTGCCTTATTATTAGAAGTAACGTACTTTGAGAATGTCTTTTCCCTATTAAACACCCTATGGAAAAAGTTAAATACACAGCTTACTGGCATTAGCACACATATAGCTCAATGCATACGTACATAAATTTTCACAGCTCATTTTTCGTGGAGTAGTAAAATGCAATTAAGACTAACCACCGAATTCATCAGCTAAAGGATTTTAAATTCACTTTTCGTGTTGGTTTATCTGCGCGCTTTTAATTCATCCGGTAGTGATACCCCAGCGTTTCACACGCTGCATTCATTTAAGAGATTGCCAAGGGCGAACGAGAAGGCACCATGGTTTCTAATGACTGAGTAAATTTTCTACACGCTTCCGACCACAGCCATTATATCAAGGTTTTCATTAATTGGGCACTTACGTGTGTCCATCAAGTTTAATTATACTTACTTGGCATTGGCTGAGTGGCATTTTTGTGTCAGTTGTATCCAGCAGCGAGCAAATGTAGACCCGCATTCTCGTTCATCACTTCAAATTAATAAATATAAGAGGCCAAAGATGGAGTGTGTCGCGACTGAGGCGAAAACACAATGGCGAAACTGTAACTTCATCAAATCACCGACTCGTTTTTACGGCACCGTAATACAGGGTTATCATAAAAGAATGGTGCTGTTTTGAACATGATTTAAATGAAAACAGAATTACTTTCATGATTAAAGATTTTGTGGATCATGGTGACAAAATTTAGAAATTTGAGTGGCAGTCAGTCACGGAGCGTTGGGGGAGAATCATATGTACTTACCAAGCGACGTACACACCTATTTCACTTTTTAATCAGAATTACTTTCAGCTTATGTTTTTTTATTTTTCATTTTTTTTTAATCTCAAACAGACTTTCTAACTAATTGAAAAATTTCAATACGGGCGCCCTTAGTCGCTCGACATGAGGGAAACTCGGCGTCGACATTTGCCTATTCCTAACGAAAGGTGACAAGGGGATCACGGCTTGACGTCCCATTTGACGGACGGAGTGTTGCAATTGGTATTTGCGTAATACCTTTGCGAAAATATGTAAATTTATATACGCTGGATACCTACGGGTTTTGCGCATACTCCCTCTCCAACGAACTAATTCGGGACTCCTATACCCTTTGATGATCGCCTGTACCCATGCTTAAATAATAAATACACGTTTCAATCCGGGGAAGTTGTGAGCATCACGTATTATTTTCAATCAACTCCAATAAGTTTAGACAAATGTTTATTTTGATGATCACGGTTTGAAAAATAAACCTTTATCAGGACATGAATGTAATTTGCTCATGAAAAAATATAATTTATTTCATTTCAACGTCCGTACATGCAAGTTCACGTAATGCTACGGGTTAATGCAGCAAAGTGCACCCGTCAAATATGTTTCCAGGTTCGACGGAAACGATTAATTAAGAGAGATATTTTCTCGAACGGAGTGGAATGAAAATCCGAATTTATCCGAACAATCAAGGGCTTTCATAAATGCTAAGTGGAACTCCGTTGGAGCATTTCGGTAAAATAGATACCTGATGATGACAACGTCGCTGCGTAGAAAAAAGTTGAACCGCGGGAATAAATTGGTGGATAAATACATAGTTTTCATTTCATTTGTTATCTGAGTGACAATATATAATGGTTATTTAACTAATTGAAGCGTTGACATGGGGAAGATAAGTAAGTAGCTTCTTCATGGATAAGATAGTACATGTACACGCCAACCATCGTTGTGTGAATGCACACATTGGCGCCGACTCCATGGGGCCTGAGGGGGCCCGAGCCCACTCAAAGATTCGTTTGGGGGGGCGGAGCCCCCTCAATAATTCTAGAAAATAATTAAGTAATATAATGCTTTGTGAAATCACAAAAATATATTGGTGATTTTTATTTCCCGCGCTTGACAATAGCTACCTTTTAAAATAAATTCAACAACGTGTGCTGAAACAGATAGGTAATTATAAGGTTAAGCAGGTTAACCCATTATAACCCAATGTTGCTTCAAAGCAACGTCAAAAATGTATAAATTTTCAGCTCTATTTAGGAAATATCTAAACTACATATTATTTTGGGGTGTAAATTTTGATGACGGAATATTTATCTGCCTCGACAATTATGATCGAGTGCAAAATTTTCATCTATTCAGAATAAAAAATCTTGAAATTTGATTTCTACCTTAAGCAGCTCTGGGTTATACAGGGTAAACTGAATCAAGTGGTGTGAATCATGGTAGTGTTTCGGAGCTGCGACACACTTTGAATTTAACCTCTTCCCGGGGCAAGACCTCCGATATGGGCCTCCCCAATATTTTTTATAAGTCGGCGCCCCTGAATGCACAATAGTTCCAACGATTGCTGGAACAATCGTAATCTGAACGAGGCATTAGGAATAAATGACGTTGTATCCGTGTCGACTTTACGGCCGAAGCTGTAATAACCAAGTTGTAGTGTAACTCGTTATTTATACACATATGTATAGATATCCGCTCAATGAGGTAGTTTCCTTCATCAAAGAAAACGAAAGGCATTGATTGCGATTCGTTACCCACCATTAGTGTATTCATAATATACTAATTATTTGGTTTTAGAAATTCCAGTTTAGACGAATGTTAATGAATAATTTTAGCCTCATTTGAAAAATGCCAGATTGGCGCCCATGCGATGCCACTCCAGGTGACGTCAAAGGGACCGAGATGTTATACGAGTAGATAGGAGTTTTACATCGTCTGAGATTACCAATGCATGCATGAGGCACAGAGCTCAGGGAAACATTTCTTAATAATCACCTATTAAAATTGGCTGACGTCGGAAAGTTTTCTTCGTTTGATTGGATATTAATAGTCCTTAATTAAGCCAAGCTCTATTTGCTAGGAGGGTACTCTACGCTACCGTCACGCTATGAAGCCTGCATCATAGCGGCGTTCATAGCCTCGCACCCAGGTGGCCTCAATCAGTGGCAGCCGGGACCAGAATGACGTCACACGGGCTTTTCCCAGCATTCATGCTTAGACGCCGCGTTTTCGCACACTTTAAAGTTTTCAATTTTCATTTAATCGCGAAAAATAGATATCGTCATTTAAAAACCTAAAAGCCTGAAATATGTAGGTACTCCAGGAGTAATAATCTTTTTGTATCTAGGCAATAAAAAAATAACTGGGTACCGCCTTATTCAACGTCCATCAGAGCAGACAGACAATAAAAATATGACACATTTAAAGAGATGTTAAATTAAAATGATACCATGGAACGCTTGACAAGAACTCGGGAATGGAAACCTATGCACATTATGTAGACATCCGCGACTGATTTCCCCTTGAGACTACCTATTCCCAACCGTCTCCCTCATTACTCAGACGCGTCGTCGAATCATATGTATTCCCTACCCCTCCTCTGAAGCCAGGTGGCGCATTACAGAGACACGAGGTTCTCCAGCAGACGAACATTTTTTTGCATTATCCTTGGAGAGAGGAAAGAATTAAAAAACAAGAGTCTCCCGTCTGGCCTCTCAGACAAATTTCCCCAGCCAGTTTTATTGCGATGCATCCAAGGAAAGAAGAACGTTTCAAGGCTCCTCATCCTATCCCACAGCATTCGCTAATCCCTGAATATTTGGGAGACCTTCCGGCTATTATAGACCCTAAAAAAATAACATCGGTTGCGGTTGGCTAAAAACACATGGCCTTCCTTGCGAAAACATATGTCGGGAGAGAAATTTGGTTTAACGGGTGGCTACTCACGTCAACCTTACCCCTTTAAGGTTTCTTTCGTGTTATAAGGCTTTCTCAGAAGAAATGTAGCACCCAGTAGCATACCGCGGAGCTAGTTTCGATTAAGAAAATTTGTTCCGATGAGTACGTGGAAGGTTTAAATTGGAAGCTTAAATCTGTGGGTAACTTGCATGCCTTCGGTGATGGTTTAATTTTAGGATTGAGTTCAACGTCTTAGGCAATACCATGTGGAAATCGAGAATGGATATCATGATAAAGGTAAAACAGCTGTTTTATTTCCACAGATTTTATGTCTTAAACGACCTAGAATTCGACAATATACACTGCGTACACCTTGATAATGACAGTGTATGCTGTCCATACCTAAGTAGATTAAGAAATAAAATATGTGGAAATTTACGCTGTCATTATCAAGGTGTACACAGTGGATTATGTCGAAACCTAGGTCAGTTAAGAAATAAAATCTGTGGAAATAAAACAAATTTTTTACCTCTATCATGATATCGTTCAATCTTAGCTCCATGATGGCGTCGTGTGAGAGATATGAGTCGCATAAATCAAAAACAAAATTGAAAAATAATGATTATAAAATATTTGCATGAACATACAAAAGTAGACTTGATTCATTTATTGAGATTATTTTTCTGTTGAAGGTATTTTAATAAACAAAATACAATCTGTGAAGGGGGAATAATGACTGCAAATTCTTGTACCCACGAACCCATGTCTCTTCAACTGACATTCTCGCCATACTAGTGTGGTGAAATAAAATAGCTTATTAATAGAAATACTAGCGACAACATGGGATCCATCTGTTACCGTAATCCCTTCAAAACAATGCACATAATCCTAAATGGAGAATCGCCCATGCTGAATCCACACAATCGCTATCCATTACTGATGAGTGTAACGTATTATGCAACAATATTCACCAGACGCAAGGTTTCATGTAAAGTTAGATAGTAAACACCGAGGTTAAAAGTAACCGATCAATAAGCAAAGGCAGTCACCATGGAAATTTAAAACTTTACCATTTCCGTCATATGTGCTTACTCTAAAAGTCTACTTTGAGAATTAAAAGAGAGAAATTCGGTTTCTTAAGATTTGAAAGGCTACAGCTCCCGCCGAGAATCAGGCTGATGTGGATTCTTAATTTTACTACTTATTTTTCATATTGGCAATTCTGATGTATTTTTTTGGCTCTGCGAATGTAAAACAGGAACAAAAGTTAAAAAAAAAAACAAAAAAAAACATTTCGTAGTCTGCTAATTTCACATGATTAATTCTCTCATCTAATAACATATGCGGAATCGAATATCAAATCTTGATCGAATAGCGCCAAAATCCCGTTGCAAATAGAAGGGGGCGGATTTTGACAGTTTTAAAAGCAATAGGAATCATTCATACCTATAATTGGAAACTGAAACGTGTAGGTCACTCGCCTGTTTCCGATAATGGTTCAATTTTAGCTTCGCAATGGCGTCGTTTGAGAGATATAAGTCGCAAAACTGATAAAAATTGTAAAACTAATGATGAGAAAATATTTATATGTTCATACTTAAGTAAACTTCATTCATTCATTGCAGATTCCGTTCTAAGTATTTTATTCAATGCATTTACCTCACACAAAATGTAACACGTTGAATTTTCCGCATTCATGGGGTATTCTCGTTCATCAGAGTGACGCCCTTGTCCTCGTAAACGCGAAGACCCGAAGGTAATGCAAGGGCAGACGAGAGTAATGCCTAAGGTCGACCTTTAAGAGGCTATAATGGAAGAAAAAAATCGAATGCCACTCATCGATTTCAAGGGAAAAAAAGACATCCCAGTGACCTGAATTGTTAACAGGATGTTTTTCCGTTTCTCGCCGCTCCGTTGTAGCGGTGTATTTAGGGGGAAAAAACAAAGGGTGAAGCCATAATAAGCCCTCTCCTGATTGATTGGTTCCTGCCAACGGATTTCCTCTTGTTTCCACAAGAGATATGTGGATGGAACAAATGCATTTGCCAAAGGTAATGCGAGAGAGGCTCAGCGGGCGAGTGCAATTTCCGACGCCATTCTGTGCATTAATGCCTTTTGCTAATTGCCTCCAAAACAACGACTTGACTTGCTTTAACACCTATTTGAGTAAATAAACTCTGTTCCAGTTTTTAGGTCACTAATCTCCGATCCTCCGCTCATATTACCGCGCCCATAAGCGGATTTAGGGGGGAGGGGTTACGAGGGTACGTCCATGTATGTCATTTCCATGGCAGCCGTGAGAAAAGGTTACATAACTATGATTTTAAGCTAACCGATGCGTAAAATGAACATTCTTGTAGTTTTAATGAGTGTTGAATCTTGGGTTTTTTCCATTTAAATGGAGAATCGATAGCACTTAAGAAGTGACCATCTCCAAATTCAAAAGAATATACGACATTTTCAGGACAGCATATGGGGACACGTGTCCCCCCCCCCCAAGCTTAAAAAATAGGCAAAATTTTTTATACGGTCATCATTATTTTTATTTTGTTTTGTGTACTGTGGAGAGTCATTCATTTTATTTCTCATTGATTACTTTCACATTAAAATAAAGTCAATATATCGTACAGTAATTGTTGTGTCTTGTTTTTAATATCAAGTATGAGAAGATCGTTTGCCCTATCCTGAATCCACCCCTACAAAATGTTAGTTTTAGCATTTTTATGAAGTTCATCAATACGGCGGAAAAACAAAAAGCTTATTGATGGAAGAGGATTAGGATAATAATAATTTCATCGAAATTGATGCTGCAATATGGCTACATATAGCGTACTGCCAAAGCTTTGCTCTCTGGAGGATCAAATCGGGTTTTATTTGTCTGCCGCCTCTCAAAGATAAGTTTGTTCATGCCTAATGAGCGCATTTCAGATGCTAATTTATTCTACGGTGCAAAAATTATGCATATGAAACTGAATTTAGCGATTTCCGATAGGTCCTGCATTACCTCCTGGGCTGTATTAATCATTCCGTGTGAAATGGAAAAACAGAGTATATTCGATTAAACAGGAAATTACGCGATACACAAAAGGCTTTTATTTCGTGCGCGCTAATGCAATCCCTAAGAGTAAACCATTGGAAATGATTAACAAATTCAAAATTGATCCACAAAATGTGTACAACTGCGTGAAAAAGTTTGCCAACTGCTCGTTTTATTGGGGGAAAATCCTCGGCTTCACTCATGCATATTGACGACGAGGAAACATATATTGCGTTACAAAACTACAAAGTCATCACTCATCAGTATAGACAGAAAAAAAATATTTCGGAAATGGTAAAACTTATACATAATCTACCGGAAGCTCAGAATGTTCACGAATTCATCAATCATGTATCTCATTTAGGAGTTTAAACATGAGACTTAAAATTGAATCTTAATCTTAAAAGCTTGAGCCTAGTTTTCAATAACAACTCTAAAGCAGCAGCTAAATAATAATTTTGTTGTTTCGTTGTAAGTTTTCTAAAAATTGAAGAAATTTTAATGATAGCTATATATAGGATATGGGGCACTATGGGCCGGCATAGTTGTACACTGAAAATTCTCGTCTGTAGCAAGAAAAAGGATGAAAAGGAATATTGAAAAAGGCAAGATAAATGTACTCATAATGGATAATATATATTAAATATATATCATCTAGGGATAACATAAATAACCAAGACCTCTTTTTTCATTTCTCATCGAACAACAAAATGCACTTTTTTTAAATATCATCAGAGCAAAAAGGGGGGAATGAGAAATTAAATAGGATACCAACTTAAAAAATAAATTTTGAACCTAGATGATTAATGCAAAAACATTCTTTTTTTAGCTACGGAACTAAAATGTGTGATGTAATTACGAAAGTTTGCAGGTTCAAAAAATTCTTTAAGGTGACAAACTGAATAGCTCACTTGGACTTCAGTTTCCTCGCTAATTTTATATAATTTGTAGACGTTTTGATGAAAGCTATAGAAAGTGTGGCGTACTAGAGTCCGTCGTAGATCTAGACTGAAGAATTCTCGTCAGTGGCAAGGACAAGGAAGAAGAGGAATATTTTCATCGATATTATTAAAAAGGCAAGGTGAGTTTACTTATAAAAGGTAATATAAATTGTATGCAAAACTACTGGATATTACCTAACGTAACCCTGATCTCTTTTTTAATTTCTAAAAAAACAACGAAAAGTACGTTTTTCCTCATTACCTCAGAGCAAAGATGGGTGGATACAAAAAATAAAATATAATACCAAATAAAAAAATAAACTTTAAAACCAAATTTTTCTAGCATGTGATTGACCCTGTAATCTAATATTTTATCCATTAGCAGCTGATAAATGATTGATAAAATTTATTGTTCTTTCACAACAGGACTAAAATATGACTTAAAATTTCGAACTTTTGCAGGTGTAATGTAAGCTTAAAGGTGACAATCTGGAGGCTAACTTGGACTTTAGTGTAAGAAAAACAGAAGGAAAATGGAGGATAGAAAAAATAATTGAGAGAAAGATCATAGATCATAGACCTGGTAAAGTGTGCCACTTGGAAGATTCAAAATCTGCTGACGACCGTTTCATTCACCTCCTTGGCAAGCGAAAATGGCGACCCAAGATTTCATTTCCGAGAAGATCGGGGTAATTACGACGAAAAAAAGCGGCCGGAGGTCAGCGGGGCGGGATTGGGATTAGATGAACTAGGGATTATCTCGAGCGCAGTCGGAGGAATCAAGAGAACGTTGCTGATGGTCCATGAGTCTCCGCGACCTCTACTTCTGCGTGGAAGAAGAGAAGGAAAATTCTTTTTCTTGACGTCTTGCATTATCTCTATACCGCCCGGCGATTGAAAATCCCCGGGAGGGCCAAAAAGAAGATGAAATAAGGAGTAAAAAATCCACAAGGAAATTATCATTAACCTTGCCCGGGATTCAAACCCGGATCTTCAAATTTCCGGTTGAGTGCTTTAGTCAGATAAGCTACCGGGGTGTCACTCACTTTCCCGTGGAAATTTGAAAAAGAATGACGCCTAGGTAGCTTAACTGGCTATAGCACTCGACCGGCAAACGGGAGACCCGGGTTCGAATTCCCCTCAAGTCGAATGATTTTTTCTCTGTGGATTTTCCGCACAATTTATGCATTGCGGGTGACTCCGTAAAGTTATCACCGTGGCTAGTCCCGGTATACTCAAATGAGTAAAAAAATAAATCAGTAGGTACTCACTGCACTCACTACATGCAGCTCATTTTCTCTTGTATAATTTAGCTTTTTTTACTTCGATTAGTGCATCAAACTGCGATTAGTTTATTATGCTACAGGTATAATGCTAAAATAAACCACAAAAGTGAATTGCGAAGCAAACTCTAAACCAACTTATTTACAGCAATCAGTGCATCATACTGCTGATAGTAAAGAAAACTAGAAATTATATTTTTCAAAGGCAATTATTTCAAAGGAATCAGTTTTTCACAATGCTGTAAAATTAATGCAATGTTTACAGCACAAATATTTCGATCAAAGCGCAATTTAAGACGTAAAAGAAATCATATGATTCTTCATTAGATTCTTGCTTATTTTTGCCCTCTTTCTTTTACGGAAATTTACATTCAAGCTCTAAGCTTAATAAAATTAATTTTTAACATTACTTAGACTATATGAGACCTCTTCTGCAAACTTATACCTGACACCACATTCAAAATTATTGAATTTATGCCGCAAAATTCGTGAAAATTGCAAAAAAATCATTAGGTATAATCAAACAAAGCCTCAGACTAAGGTCGTGGATTCGAGACCTGGGCATCATCACATGTTTTGGGAAACGGCATTCCATAAGGAACCTGAAACCACTATCGAAAACATGTTATATTGTTGCACGGTGTTCTGTAAATTGACTTGAAAGCGAGGACAGATATAACTGATAAAACAAAATATATTAGACACGTTTTATTGTTGGAAGAATCGAAGAATGTATTTTGGGAAGATTTTTTTTTACTTTCGTGTACGATAAGATTTTTCGTAGACGCGTTATAAACATTATCGGTCTAGAGTTATGAAAGACCTTAATATAAGCTTTACATTTAGTGGCATTATTGTTTTTACATGAGCCGATTCAATTTCCATCAACTGTTAAAGAAAATAATTATTTGGTTTTAACTCCACTGTTTTCCAAACAGCGCCCCAGTTTCTTTATCGATACTTTGGGTGCTCGTAAAGAAAAAATAAATACATTTACAATTTTGCTGATATAAACCAGATAAATCAGAATGTCAGACGCTAGTGTAAATTAATATGGGCGTCAAATTTCTGATATTGACTTGAAAGCGAGGACAGATATATGCATACAGAAAAACCGAATACAATATCGCCTTTTTTCCCTTATATGAGAAAATGCGCTAAAAAGCGGTCGGAGGTCAGCGAAGCGGGTAGGGATTAGATGAACTAGGGATTATCTCCAGCGCAGTCGACGGAATTAAGGTAGTGATGCTACTGGTCCACGAGTCTCAGCGACCTCCACTCCTCCGTTAGGAAGAGGAGAGGAAAAATTCTTTTTCTCCATTCTCCCTTTACCGACCGACGATTGAAAATTCCCAAGAGGGCTAAATGGAAGACGAAAGAAGGAGGAAAAAAAAGGATTCTAGAAAACAGGAACCCATTAAAACTCGACGCTAATTTCTTTTTTTTCCTCCTCTCAAAGCTTTTCCGTTCCCACTCCACCATCCGATGCCAGATCGGTTTCTGTAAAGAGCCCCAGTTCGCCCTCCCACCCTCCCGCTGAGATTTCAGTGGAGGATGAGGAGTAGAGCGTGCTTGGGGGCGGGGGTAAAAAGGTCCACGCGTCGTAGCGTCGCATTGATTGCAATTATTGATGCACTCTCCGCGGATAAGAAAAATCATTTCGACTCCATTACGGCAAGTATGGGAATAGGCTATCCCATTCTCTACCCTACCTAACGCCCGTCACAAACCTACGTATTAAAATATAGCCATCTCTTAATGCATCACTTGATTCAGATAAATACGATCCCTTGAGGCAACTTTCACATAGTTATCATTTTAGCTTCATTACTAAAATCATAACTGATAAAACAAAATATATTAGACACGTTTTATTGTTGGAAGAATCGAAGAATGTATTTTGGGAAGATTTTTTTTACTTTCGTGTACGATAAGATTTTTCGTAGACGCGTTATAAACATTATCGGTCTAGAGTTATGAAAGACCTTAATATAAGCTTTACATTTAGTGGCATTATTGTTTTTACATGAGCCGATTCAATTTCCATCAATTGTTAAAGAAAATAATTATTTGGTTTTAACTCCACTGTTTTCCAAACAGCGCCCCAGTTTCTTTATCGATACTTTGGGTGCTCGTAAAGAAAAAATAAATACATTTACAATTTTGCTGATATAAACCAGATAAATCAGAATGTCAGACGCTAGTGTAAATTAATATGGGCGTCAAATTTCTGATATTGATCTTATATTATATAGTAATTCTATATATACTGCGACGTGCGTATCTTGTCCGCAGTTCCATAAGTTGCTTCTACTAAGCAAGAGGAAAGCAAAATTCCTCGTCATTTATATTACTTACCTCTATAGTGCAAATTTTCTAATAATTTCTTCTAAAAATGCTATGAATAACACGCCCATCTGAACATATCATGAGTTTGTTCCCATTTCTTTTATGAGGTTACTAAAAGTTGGAAAAAATTCCTGCGTTATCTGGAAATGGAAACTATTTGGGGTCGGGAGTGCAGAACCTCATGCGTTTCTGAAAGTATAATGATGACATATTCACGATAACCCACGTCTACCACATAATTATGATTTATCTTCATTTATTAGCCTAAATATATTTAACTAAAGAAAAATATTTGACACATTTTTTTGGTGGAATAATCTATAAATTATTTTTCCTTTCATGCACGATAAGATATTTTATAGACGCATCATCTACGATGAGTCGGTCTACAGTATATTTATTTACTTTTTTCTTTTATTTATCTATCTCAATGTGAAATGTAGAAAGCTGTACTTATATTTTCTCATGGGCCCCAGTGCCTACGAAAATAAACGATATTATTATTATTATTATTATTATTACAGTCATGAAAGACCTTTCAATTGAAATGGAATCAACATACGTGATATAATCTGGGGATATAGGTGAAAAATCTTCGCTAAAATTTGTAAAAATAATATTTTTTTTTAATTTTACAAATGAATTACATTGGGTCATATCTATGGAAATCCTATTCGCAATAATCCATAGGAGATGTGATGAAGAGGATTTAAAGAGGTCTATTGTAGTTTTAAGCACGGATTTTCCTTGTGAAAGCACAAATTAAAATAGCCATTGACAAGGGATTTTCAACTTAATCTCTCATAATTTGTTTTTCAATCGGCCATGTCGCAGATTACATATTACATATTTGAATGGAAATGATAGAGAAAAGTTTTCGAATATAATATGGATTTGATAGTTAAAAGTCAAAACCTCTGTTGAACATAACAAATGTGGCATACAGATTAGGGTCAGGAGGGGAGAAGAAATTAACGTGTAATTATACGAGGACCTCGTCGAGGGAATAACAGCAGGTTGTTTCGTTATCAGGTTAATATGCATTAGAGGAAACTGGATAATCCTAGTGTGCCCCGCATAATGAGCCAAATTAAATGAATCAATTAAAGTCGTGCATGTTAATTACAGCGAGATTGACTTCCACTGAGTTAGCGAATCTGCATTTTTGGATTACTTCGGGCTTCATATCCAAAAATCTTCATTTAAAAACGAAGCATATCTCTCCATATGCACCAACGAGAGACAAAATATAATGAACACGAGCACAAGCTACAATATGATGAAGGCATTGGTATAAACCGTTGAATTTTATGGGCATTACAAAATTAAGGTTAGTAGTTTCATACCAGTTCCAACAAAGAGATAAATAGTAGGGTAAATAAAAAATAAATATTATTTAAAATACATCCAAACTTATTGCATAATGAGAACACGATTAGGATGAATGGTAAAGAAGATTTCAATTAAAATTATTATGATGATTTGAGACTCAATACCAACTATGCCTCCGAATAATAATGAAATAGCAATGAGATAATGATTCATAGTTGTTGAAAACTAAAGTCATAAATTAGTGACAAAATTGATCTGTATAAAATTATGTAGAAGATGGTGGAACTAGAATATCGCTAACGAAAAGAAGTAGAATATCGCTATAAACACGATTTCAATGTATTCATCTCGCGTTGAGATCTTGAGAAGAAATAGTAAATGGTAGATAGGCATCAAAAGGAGAATAGAGAAAAGTTTCATCGAATTTATTTCATGAGAAGTACTCTAATCAAAGCTAACAGCCGAAAAGGGCTATAAACAGCGTGTTTGAATACTCTCCTTGCGAAGGAGTAGAACAATCAGGAAAAGGTGTTTCTAAGAAAAACGGGAAATACCTGTAGAGAGTAGGTATATTGGTTCAAAAACCATAAACATTTGTGAGAAAAATTTCGTCACTTATTTTTTAAAATTACCTTTAATTCAGTCAAGTATTTTATGGTGGGCGAAAATACGGAACGTTTCTCAAATCAAGTTTCCAAGGTCCATCATATACTGAAGGTTAATTTAGGTATTACGTCGTAAAATCAATGCACGCAGTAAAAAAGCAATTTGAGGCTGAACTGGCTGTTACCTGTGCCAAAGAGTGTAATTGCTGACTTCTGTGCTCCAAAATCGAAATATAATTCTTTGGTGTCACTAGGGTTTATGAGTAGTATAAAGCGAAGAAAAGAGGTCAGTTATGGAGAAAAACTGTTGAATTTGTAAGGAAGAATTTAAAGGAAACGTATTTTTGAGAAAGCATTTTGCGATGACGGGGAGATAAATAAGGGTAAGGGTAAAAAAATTGATTTTCTTATATTATACTTTCCCACCATATTTTATGCGGAGTACTTTTTATGATTTGTTTATTTTTATTAAAACCTTTGCTCAATGCATTCCTACTAGGTACTCGAGAATATGCTCAGTTAAATTAATTAACTTTTTGAGTTCCATGTAATGATATCACAACACTTTCTTCACAATTTTCGATTGCTTATTCTTCATCGTAAGCATTTAAATAATTCCATGAACTGAAGGGTGAACGTTATATATGTATATAAAAATGTCACACACTTGCACAGATATGCTTAGTAAATTAAAGGGAGGCTTATAGGAACGCTGTTTATTACCGTTTGGCGTACGTGCTCGTTGAAGAAGTTTGGTTCGATATTTTAAACCGATTTAATTGATAATTCCGCATTTGCTATAGAAATAGCGTAAAATTTACTTTGTAACCCAATACCGATCGTAATACGAGCACCTTGGCAATCATGGTCTAAAAGGTTCGACAAGTGAATCAAACACTCGGATAGTTTTGCAGGGGATTTGGAGAGCTGAAATCTCACGTATCATTCCACAACAATATATAAATTTCATTGATATATTTGCATTTCGTATAAAAAAGCGTATTATTGAATTTGTCATCCAATACCGTTCGCTATAACGAACAACATGGCAAAAGTGCTCTAAAGGGTTGTCAATCTCAGGTGAATCAAACTCTCAGATATTTTCCCAGGGGAATTAATGAGCCAAAATCTTCTTTATTGATTCACAACATTAAATAGAAACATTCATAATTCCATATGTTGCATTGACATAGCGTAAAATTGAATTTGTCACAATTACCGTTCGTTATAACGAGCAGCCTAGCAGCTATGCTCAAGAGGGTTCGACCAGGAGAATGAAAGACACGGTGAGATACTCAGGTGAGCTGAGTAGCCACATTCTCCCGTATATAATTCTCCATTCTCCATACTGTATTAATAATTCTCTATTATCGATATAAATAGTATTAAGATGTATTTGCCACCCAATACCGTTCGTTCTAACGAGTAGCATAACAACTACACTTTAAAGAGTTCGACAGACGAATTATTTCTCGCGGAATTAGCGCGCTAAAATCCCCCACATAAATCCGTATTTTGTGTATAGCAACGTAAAACTGAATTAATCACTCAATACCGTCCCTTCTAAATAGCAAACTGGCAACCACGCTCCAGAGGATTCGACTCGTGGAAGGGGACACACTTAGAGAGGTACTCAAGGGAACCGTAGAAGGCTATTTTTTTCTTGAAGAGAACCATCGGGGTAAGGATGAGGGAAGCGAAGGGCGATTAGGGGTGAGGTTCTCCGAGGATTCGTCGCGGGGAAGGGAGGAAAAGAGTGGAGGAATTCGTAGAGGCAGGGCGGAAGTTTTCGGGAGTAGAGGCGGGAGCGAGAGAAACTTTAATTAGCCCCGCCAGCAAAAACAGGTATTCCGAGGGAATGGAACCGTGCGGGGGAGGTGGGGTGAGTAGAAAGTCTCAGCAATCGGGAAAAATGGAGATCAAGAGAGTAGGAAGGAGAGGGGATATATATTTATAAGAAGTTTCATCCACCTCTTCCTACTTCCTACCCTTATCAGTCCTCTTAAAAAACCGCCGACCTACTTATTCGCTCCCAGAGTCCCTTCGGAACCCTTAGCTCCCCACCGCCGTAGAAACCTCTTCAAGAAAAACCCTTCGCCCTTAATGCATTCTCTGTTTCCAATGTCACACTGCTATCCGTTCATTTGTAGAATGCGTCTTCCTCACTCGTTCGTCAGGGTTGGAAGTAGGGATTCTCGTATCGAGGAACAGATATTGATTAATGGTTTCAGACGTGACTATATTGCATCGATTCGTGAAGTAAAATATAATCAAGTTGTGTTTTTTTCTGGTATGGTCGTTCTGTAATTATCTTCGAGGTATTACATAATATAGTGTCGTATTATATATTAGTATCTTCATGCTTAAAAAAAATAGTTCGCAGTAATATAAGCGACGTTAAACAGAGATTGTATTAAAGAGGAAAAAGAAACATTACTGATGTCCTGAAATTGGTTACGGTGGATAAGAGAATTGACATTTAATTATAAATTTACAAACTACTAACCTGGCTCTGTCCACAAATTTATGACTAAGAATAGCTAGCCGTCACAAATAAAATACGTTTTTTCATTGGTTTGAATATTAGCAGAGGTGTTAGATATAAAATGGTCTCGTGGAAACGAAGCTTCAAATGGATTAAATTGGTAGTACGAGTGACTCTAATAACATATTTAATACAAATTAGTCCGACAGAAAAATGGAATTACTAGCACCTGTTGGGTGCTTTCATCAATCATACACAAAAGAATGGCAAAACCTTCCTACCTCGTGAACTAAAATTTATCTCAAGATTCGTTCAATCTAGACAGGAATTTCTCGTCCGAAATGAACTATCCGTCGCAAATCTTTACTTTAACCTCAATTGCGGCTCGAAAAATATAAAATTTATATCGACACTTTTGACCTTGGTAACCGTGTTAGAGTTTCCAGAGCCTGGGGATTGTGGTGTGCTGATGGATACGAAGATTACAGCGTTTTCACATAAGAGTAATGGTCCAAGAGGTTCTCAGCACGAGTCACAGAATCATCGATCGTGGAGAACCCGTGACATAATCGATTTCCTAGGAGAAAAAAAATAAGCAACGAATAAAATAACGTGGAGGACGTACAAAGACTACCAAGGGTACACAGGATAAAATGGGAATTAGAACGGAAGAATCATCAGGATTCCATAGAATTAGACGAGAAAGTAGGTCAATTCGAAGCTAGGAGCACTGATGATGAAGAAAATATGATTTTCTCGCGAGGAATAGGATTTTGAGCTTCAAGATGACTATGACGTTGACGTGAAACAAAAGAAACAAGAGTTATGTAACCTCGCGAACGTTGTCCTTCCTCAATATTTTATTTATAGTACCTTTCAAAATAAGCATTTATCCATTTACTAACGTCTGTAGAAATTCAATGGTAGGTTTGGCAGAACCCCAAGATGGTAGGCAGCACGTGCAATGAGTTAGTGATGACTGTTTTATATTATTCATTATTATTAAATCTCTTTTCAAGTCGCTTAGTAAAAACTGGCTATCATCAGTCGAATACCTACATTGATGAAGACCAAAACGAAAACATTGTGAAATTGGTTTTTGCAAATGAGGCCTTTGGAAACAGATTAGAGGTGATTACAAGATCGGCAAGCCGGAACGAAGAATCTTACCTAAGTATTTACGTATTCGCTTGATTCGGGAAAATATAAATTACAGCTGGAACAGCGGCGCCGACTCCATGGGGCCTGAGGGGGCCTGAGCCCCCTCAAAAATTCGTTATAGGTTTGAGAAAAAAATTTGTCAGGCTTGTTGATTTTCCCCGGAGTGTCCAGATATCGAGATTCGAGTTATCAGGGTTATAATGTTGATCATATGACTCTTCAAAAATGCTTCAAAACTTAAAACTCACTACTTATAAAATTTCCCGGGGATTGATCCCGGTTTGGGCCCCCCCAATTTTTTCTGTAAGTCGGCGTCCCTGAGCTGGAATACATAACAGCTGCAACTGATTTGAAACTCTCCTTGTTTTTTTATAGCATTTGAGGTATTTAATTCTTTAATGTTATACTTTTCTTTGAAACATATTCACGGCAACTCTACTCCCCATTTACGGTGTATCTTTCTGATGCAATCCCGCCATGTATTTTTCCCCATCCCCTCTATCTACCCTGGCCTGAGCCCCCCCTTACCCGCTCACGCTTACCCTCCCGTTCGTGGAAATCGGTTTTCCGAATCCTTTATCGCTAATCCGATGTCGCAGGATGAAATTCGAGCACATAATTCCGAGCCATTCCATTTCGGCTGGTCCCAAGCAGCCAGAGTGAGATGCCAGGCAACCAGCGCGTTCGCCTTCGCGAGCAAGGGGACTCCCCAAACCGCTCCCCAGAAAACATTATCTCTTCCTCTTTAACTCCGTTCCATTCCGAAAATTCCTCCGGCGGATGGCAAGGAAAAGGGAGTTTCAGGGTGGGAGGGGAGAATCCCCCGATATCCCTGGGATACCTTAACTCTTCGAGGAGAGGGAACACCTTGGGTAGAACTTTAAGGATATTTGAATGTAGGAAATGGAACGAAATCATTTTCCTCATTGATGGGTTATTTTTGCCCAAGCAAAGCTCTCGCTAGATAGCGCCGATATAAACCCTTCCTCCTCCCTCGACCTTATTGGCATTGGCATTGACATCACCTTATCGCCACCATAGTCACAAAGGAATTTTGCGCAGTTGTGATTTTATCAAGCTCAATCGACTCAGGCGTAATATAGCGGACGTTCGACTTATTGAAATAAAAGGTAGTTGCATTATTCCACAATTATTTAATACGAACGAAGCGGCTCATCTGGAAACGCGTCGTACGCTTTAAATAATTGTGGAAAGTGCAACTACCTTTTATTTCAATAAGTAATTTTGTAACTCAATACTCAAAGCATCTTTTGATTTTCCTCTGTTAAATTTAAACCAGAGGCTGCTTAAAAAGTAACTCCCAAAACTCATTCCGTAACAAAATAAGGTGTTTTTTTTAATCAACATACTAGATCAAGACTATCCGATTAGGCGATGCACTTTGAAGCCATGAAGCAGATGATTGCTTTCAAAATATTTTGTACGATCATAATTTGATCCTAAGTGCGTTTTATACTAATACTGAATAAAAAAGAAGAAAACACCCTTTCACAAACTACTTCCCGATATCTCCTTCTTAGCATTAACTTAGCTTCGGCAAAAGTTTGACGTAGAAAATTATGAGACACTCCCCCATTTATGAATAGATCACGTAAAACAATTCGTTCGACACGATTTACATTGAGCTAAATAACTCGTAAGGTATAGAAATGAACTTAACGCATGGTATGATGCAATCTCTTGCTAATTCCTGTACTCTTCAAAAGGTACAATTAACATACTGTAACAAGTATCTGAATAACATATAATTTTATCCTTGGAAAATCAATAAGCGTTGTTTTAACCTTAACTTATCAAAAATCATAATACCTTTTTCGACTTTTAGTTTAGGACTGAGAAAACCAAAACACTTAAAACTATAAGAATGATGATAAAGTGAATGCACAAATTCCGATGCCACGGCCAATATTAGTTCTCAGTTTTCTTTCATCAAGACTCCTGATTAGCTCAGTACGATTACGAAGGTAAGTTCGCGTATGGTCAGTCCTGAGTAAATTATTTTCGCGTGATTTGTTTTCAAAAGAGTTTTGCCGTTATCAGCGGCATCCTTTGAGGTTTGAACATAAAAAGGGGCAAAAAAATTAAGTAATCCATTCGATATATTTTTGTATGCATTTTTTTGCACCTATTTGAGAATACCGCAGTGCCATGTAATGTTACTACAATGATTTGAATCCAACCGTAGCATTTTTTCTATTTGCTCAAAAATTAGTTCAGAGACGCGCGTATACTTTACCTTTATTTTTATTCTTAATGTATGACGGGTATTATACATGTTTTTCTCAAAGTAACATTAACGTTATGGCTTTAACATTTTTCTCGTGCTTGGACTGCTCTGGGAGCCTATTTAAAAATGTGGATTTGAAAAAAATTCAAAAAATACATGTGTATTGTATTGCTTTGGTGCTAACGGTCGATAAAGTGTACACACAAGATTATATTTTTAAATTTCCACGAAAATTTCTCATAATTAGTTCCTCATGCCGGCTTCTTTAATTTATGATATGAAAAAATCGGGAGACATTTTCCATCCCTGAGAAAACTGGGTAGTTGAGTTCCCTTTTGAGTACCTTCTCTCCATCCGAAAATATTTGAGAGAAGGCAGTGGAAGGAGGTAGGCCAGGCCAATGCTCCCGCTTAATGCCGCGCAAAAGAGTTGTGTCGTAGCGGAAGGGGCGCGGGACTTAGGCTGGAGCAGGGGGTATGGATGAGGTGACTTACAGGGGTGGATCAAGGGCGGAGGGGGTTGGAAGCCGACCCAGTATTATGCCGGATCCAAAACACGCCGCTCTTTCCTCCGGAATATCCCACATCTCAGTGGCTCGGAAAACAGGGCCAGGGTAGGGATCGAAGTTATCTTAAAGGAGCATGCTTTATCTCCTGCTCGCATCTGGGTAGCTGGCTGGCTGGCATCGGAGAGAGCCAGTAGTGTTCCAAACATAACGGGAGAAGATTCGCGACAAAAGCCGTTTGTTTATTCAGGACCGTCGTCTTCCGGGGACAAAGAGACTAGGGTATGAGCAAGAATATATATAGTAATAAAAGCGGGAAAGGAAAATATAGTGTTTTAATTTTAAAGAAAATGGGTTGAATCAAGCAAAGTTTGCTAGCAAATGGTTTTGTCTCTATTTATAAGCAGCGATGGCTACCGTAGATTTTTAGCTTATCTCTTTTGAAGCAATCTTTTTTAATTCATTTCGCTCGTTTAGGGCATAACTCCGAGGTTTTAATAATTTAAAATTCTATGGTGGATTTCACATTTTTTACACATGATAAGTACATGAAAATTAAGGCAAATAACCTAAATAAATGCAAATTTTAATTTAAGAATCTAGGAAATTTACAAAAAGTACCAATAGTTGTAAGGACATTTACTTAGTGAGTAGCAACTGCCAGATAATTACAAAATTTTAATTGAATAATAAATATTTTTAGCATAATAAGAGAATTTTTCAGGTTAATAAGCAAGTAAGGGATAGAGTAAATTGTAGCTGGTGTATATAAAGAAGCAGATCGTAAACTAATATTTTAGCTCTTGCTGACGAGAGAAATAAATAATTATCCCTTGTATCGCCCTTCAATATGACGGTCAGCCTTTGGAATCGACCCGGGGATATATGGCTGTGTAGAGTGTACAACATTTTCTTCAATTATCGAGCTTAATCTTCATAATATCCAAAAAGTATCACCTTTGTCCGTATATGTAAGAAAGAATTTATTGGAGCCAAAAGGTATTTTATATGTAATTGAACCTCGCATGGAGATTAATATTTACTTCGTGCGTCGAAGAAAACTTTCTTTTTGCCAATCATGTACAAAATAAGAGCCTCTGTTGGCAGAGGATACTTATAATTAGAGCATTAGGGATTATGAAAATTGCATCAGGGAAGGCAATGTTAATCGATGTGATTAGTCTGGCTTTATTTACATTTGTTTTACATCTTAAAGTTCAAGCAGCATGCCTAAGGATTTTTTTAAGTACATGCCTAACATTTCAGTACCTATCCATCTAGTTAAATAGTATATCCAACCAAAAATATTACGTATGACTTTTACGTAATTTAATCCAGAAACATAAGACTTTTAAGTACTAATGAATCATCTCGTTCTTAATATTCACCATTTATGCACTCACAGGTCCACAAGTTGTCCTTTCAAATAGCAAATCATGTGCACACTGCATTCGTAATGGAACTCACCTGGAAAAGAAGAAATACAGCATTTAATATGTTTTGAAAATGAAGATAGTGTGTTATTTCATTTATATAAAGTATTAAATAATTTAAGGGCAACATTCCTTCTAAGCATATATTATTGAATCAGGTGTTCGCACCTTCCGCCCTTACCTTTAAGCTATTTTTTTTATTGACTTATTTTGGCACAAAAAAAATTAACACTAAAAGTGATGGGAGCAGAGTTAGCGTCAGAGACGCTAGCAGTTTTGAACGTGTCCATAACCGCTCTTTCTGTGGTACTAAATTTCTTGCAGGGAATAATTTTTATTATTAGTTTATATTCTCAGTTTTCATTACTGATACACAATTTATAAGGATTTTCCGTTTTTCACCCTCTGTTTCGGCTTACATTTTATTTCAATAACAATAGAAATGAGTATAAACAATTCTTATTCATTCATGGAAACAACAATATTCTCACCCGGGTAGCATTCAAATGAAATATTCCAGTAAACAAATTCTTCAGGAGTTTTTGAGCACATTCTGAGCAAAAAATGAGCGACTTTAACTATTATTCACTCCACCACGAAATGTATTCCATAATATATTTAATAACATTTAATTTCGTTGTGGTAATTTTATACTCACAAAGTCCTTTTTGGCCTGAAATACTAGTGTATTAGATCGTAATGAAAACATTAGTGGATATAAATTAAAATGACATTTAAAATATTTTAGTCCAAGGAAAAAAACGTATTTTTAACGTATAAGAACGCAAAGGAGAAGTAGAGACGCTGAGTTGCCCTTCAGTTATGCAAAGAAAGTAGAAAAAAATACAAAAAAAAACATGATTGCGGAATAGCACGCTGTTTATTGTCCGAAGGGCGAGTAATTAAGTCCATACCAAGTGAATAAGAAAAAAGAAAAATACTAAAAGGAGATTTAATTACTGCTTGTAAAACAAGATGGATTACTAGCCCCAAAATCTGCATTAATTAAGAAAAGGCAGAGAACAAATGGAGGCAGATATAAGCTCTCGTAAATAAAAAATACAGCTTTAGATATCTTTGCGTTCTTTTATTTTCATAGCAACACCATTAAAGATTTCACCGGTCTGCGTCTTGGGAAAATTTAAACATGGACTCAAGAGATATTTTTGTCATTAAACGTTTTGTAAGTGCCGATTGTTTCGTGCTAACCAAATCCTTTTCTTTTAAATTTCACGGTGAATAAAGTCTCTCAGCTATAAATAAAAGATTCGAGCTTCTTTCTTTCACTGTTATTATGCTAGCCCTTCCTATGGCTGTGGATAAACTGCGTTATATTTGAGAACGAAATTGGTTTCACTAATTCATTAGAAGGCACGAGGAGAAATAAAACCTTAAGGGAAGCCAACAAGGCTAGGTTAACATTTAAATATTTTCTCCGAATTATTCACCAACTCCGGAGCGATAAGTCGCAGTCCTCTTGGAGCATTTCGCTAAGAACAGGCATATACCGACGTACCGTTCTCTCCAGCCTTCCTTGCGTACCCTACTCTCTTGGTGCTAAATTTTCGGCGCCTCCAATAAAAACGACACCATGACAAAAGAACGCATACATAAAACGAAAGATAATTGGTCCTTTTACGAATCATTTCGATCTTTTTTATTCTTTTACAAATTAATGAGAAGATTTCAAATAAGAAAGGGGACAGTTGTGAGATTTGCTGTAACAAAGTTGGCCTCAGCTAACTCTGTAGTACAGCCAAAAGCTCTGTTCACCCGCCCTGAAGATTAAACTGTTTTAAAATTATCCAAAATCACAGATTATTCAAATAGTTAGATAAACTGAAGGTTAATATACATTGCGACAGAAAAATACCATCTCCTTTCAGCCATTCTCTCATTAAAATTAAAACAAATACATGGTTACCGCCTTTTCATGAGTTAATGGTGTTATTAAGGTTACAATTAATTCCCTAATTTGGGTAAAAGCGTTGATTAAGGGAAGGATTCTTTCGCAAGAGTGTAAACAACAACGAACAACGATAGGCCGATAAGTGAGTATGAATGAATTCTTGGCTTGTGTCCTAACATCTACTGCCACACACATTTTTAGGAGGCTCGCTGGGTAGTAAGTACGTGGATGTAGTAGCTAAGATAATACGATCCGCTAGGAAAGAGCGCGTTACGTCAAACGAAAGGGTTAGTGCCGACTATTTTGTACTGCGAATGCCTCGATAAGTAAGAGGTGCAACAAAACGAAACATGAATATAAAGTACGGGGCTCGTGATATTTCTTGCTCTATCACTAGAGACAATTGAAAAAAAAGTGTGTACCACCTCATACTTACTTACACTCGCCCTATCAAATCTCTACACCCGTAAAATCTGCAACAGGCTTAACCGCTCGATTACTCCCTCTTCCACCACCCGAGTCCAAGTAATCCCTACATTTTGCGTTCCGCGGATGACATTCCAGGGAGCCCACGAGACCGTGGGAACGGTGATACCGGAGGTAACCGATTTTCCAGGTGACGGAGGACAATGGGAAAGGGAGCGGGGGAGGGAGGGACTTTTTACGAGCCGCTGAAATAGAGAGTGATAGCCTGGAGTGGGGTTGAAGTTTGTCCACCTCCCTCATTCAATTCACGAGCGCGATGATGAGATATATATGCGAGCGCGCAGTGCTCTCAAAGCAGGCGTGCCTCTCGATGATAGGCAGGATGCGATTTTTTAAAAGAGTGCACTTAACGTCGGGGTGGAGTCTGGATATGAGAGCGACACAGCGAGTTGAGGCCTCTGAATGTTTATGTAGGCCTCCGCCGTAGTACCTGTTTGCGTTGCGTGCCAAAAGAGAGCGGAGAAAACTGTGGGTATAGTGGTGTGGCGGGAGTGGTGATTTCGCGGAGTGGCGAACGTGCGTGTGTCAGGAAATAGCGGTGACGAGGTAGAGAGAGAGAAAGAGAAAAAAGTGAGGATCGCTGAGCGCACGAAGCTTCTAGCGTGGCTCACAATGCTCTCTTTTCCAGCGCCACTGTCGGCTGTAGCGCGTGCTATACAGTTTTCGCTACTTCTTGAGATATATATTGAACTCAATAAAGGAATAGATGCACATTTAAATGGAACCAATACTAAAGCACTTCATGAATGAATTAAAGACTCGACTGAACTAAAGGCTTCAATCATTCCTAGCCGTGCATGACTTAACGAAACCTGCAACGTTCTTGTGAGGTAGAAAGAGAGAGAAAAACAGAAAGAAAAAAGTGAGGATCGCCGAGCGCACGAAGCTTCCAGCGTAGCTCACAATGCTACTTTTTCCAGCGCCTCAGTCGGCTGTTGCGCGTGCTGTAGAGTGGGTACGAAAAAAAAGTAAGCTACGCAAGTAGATTTTCACTTTTTTTTTAAGTTTCCGCCACGTGCATCAATCGCGTTAATGCTGGTACAGTCGAAACTTCTTGATTATCTGGAAGAAGTAATCTGCCGACAATAATTCTTAATTCGTGAGAGTAACAAATTATCTTCTACTGGGGTGTATATTGAATCCAGTGAAGGAAGATAGTATACGTGCATATTTAGATGAAACCAAATCAAAGACACTTTATCATTGAGCTAAAGACCGCTTTAATTATTCCTCGCTCAGCATGATTGTGAATTAACGAAACCACAAACGTTTATCCCCAAACTTTGTCGATGTTTACATAATTATAATGATAATTACTTAAGCGAAACCAGACTACTTTGTCAGCGGAATCAATTAAAGGCTCATTTATAAGATAATTAACCAAAAGTAAAACACCGTTATAGATGAATAAATCATGTACTCGGATAACAATCCAATTCCTATCCTCGTATATAATACTTGCGTGTTTACCGTTAATTCAATCCAGGAGGGACCCGTTTG
The DNA here is from genome assembly GCF_921293095.1 of Ischnura elegans. Taxonomy (NCBI): domain Eukaryota; kingdom Metazoa; phylum Arthropoda; class Insecta; order Odonata; family Coenagrionidae; genus Ischnura; species Ischnura elegans. Next base: position 60,555,837 of record NC_060253.1, read on the forward strand.
GCAAGAGATACCTACCGTATCGCGTTCGCGAATATTTCGGGGAAGATATGGGATAAGGTATTCCGCCTAACGTGCTAACTGAAATAAAGTGGCATAAGATTTCTCAATACTCGGTATAGCGACCGTTGTTTTCTGGCGCAAGACTGGAATGAAGCCATCTCAGTTTGAATTTCCGATTACGGAGAGAAGCCCTTCCCGTCCTCATCTCCCTTTTCAAAATCTCGAAACCAGAGTCAACGAGAGTGAAATGATACACCAGCCCAACCGCCGTGCCCTCCGCACCGAGAATATCAATTTCATTCGTATCCCTCCGCGCCTGCCGCCGTTTCGCGTTTTCTCCGTCTCCTCCAATTCCGACTCAGTGCGTGTTCTCTCACTCACTTCAACTGCGCTAATGTTTCCGCGTATCCGTCGTTAACAAGCACGAGATGACTTAGCCCGGTACCACGATGGCCCATGTGTAGTGACGGAAAATGTCGGACGACATAGATTTTTTGAGAAATCGATTTTTCGAGCAATCGATTTTTCGGGCAATCGATTTTACGAGCAATCGATTTTCCGGGGAATCGATTGTTAATCGCATTGAAAAGCTCAAATTTTCTACAAAAATCGAAATTTAAAGCAAAATATCGAGTAATCGAAAAAAAAATCGACGGTTCTTAAAAAATAAATGTGCGAAAAAATGTCTGTTATTCATTCGAATTCACTCAAACTACAAATATGGTGGTTTCCAACTATTTCAATGGCCTAAATCGGAAGATTTTTACTTCTAGTCTTAGTGGGGGACTTTGTCAAACCAACCTTTAGATTGCTGACAGCTCCTTTTAATGATGGTTTCCCAGAATCGAAGCTACCTGCGCCGATGATCGATTTCTACATCGAATGATATCGACTTCATCGATGGTGATGATTCCCGCTTCCTTTCATCACTGAAAATTCAATTAATTTCTGATTTCATTATTTCCTAAGGCAAGACCTCAGAGAGATTTATGAAACTAGAAGTGAGGGTTGCAAAAAAGAAGAATTACCTTAGTTATAAACGACTATATAATACGAGAAATGAGAGGATGGTTTGGTCATACTATTTTTTTGATTGCAGACTGCTCATTTCTACGATGACGTCCTACAGCAGAAAGGTTTCTCGAGTTTTCCACCGAGAATTTGATTATAAATTAGAATTACCCCAGATTTGAATTCAAAAGCAAGTAGCTCTTCGAAAAGTAGGGAGATATGAAGCCAATTGAGCAAAAAAACCGGTGGAAAACCAGAGAAACCATTCTGCACTTGATACCCCGAGATAATCTAAGGTCTTGCATGATTCTCTACAGTATCGAAACAGCCGATAATCGATCTCTACATCAAGAGATATCGATTTTTATCGTATCAAAGGCTATTTGCTTTCCGCGCTTTCCCCGCACAATGCCACCTCGCCTCTTGTGCTCCCCTTATTCAACAATCTGGCGAGTCACGACCGTTCTCCCGCGGACCAAACTCCACCACACGAGTTCACCCTTCACCCATGCATGCGAGACAATGAATCGGGAGCGTAAATAGAGGTCCAGCAAAGCACAAAGCGTGATCTACCGGGAACGTGGGTGTCATTGCGGAATTTTCGAGTTTTCCCGCCCCCGAGGCAATGCCTTCCCATATCATGTATCAGTCTTTCCTAGTCAAATGTGTACCCAGAGTCATCCATGCCTTTCAGGTGTTTCTCCGAACTCAAAAGCGTACAAATTGATTCAAAGTGTACGCCCGACGTGTATTTCGTAGAGTTCCTCATTTTGACCGAACCGTCAAACCAGTTTCCATTCTCGTTGCTTGCTCATGAAGATTTGCAGCATAGATATTCAGAGAGGCAAAGGTTTAAAGTGCAATTTTTTTATAGAGTGTTTTCGGGCATGTAGATTAAGCATGCATATTTCCATTGTAATCCATTCATTTCTAAACTATTTAATGGATTCTTTTGTCATCATGATGGGTTCCATAGACATTTTAAATATATTTCGATTCAAGTCTATTCATAACTTTTGTGTCATAGCCTTTCAGTCAATATCAAAACCACTCCCGTTTCAACTGAAGCTGGTATTTATTAATTCAAATTAGTATTTTATCAGCCTTTTTCTTGAGTAACATTTCTTTGAGCAAAAGAAACGAACAGATCATGGCGTTCAGTGCCTAGATTTTGCATAGATATATTTTTATGCGATTTCAAAATGATTGTTTCCACAAAATATTCCACAGAGCAATGAAACCCGGGTCGTGAAACATTGATTTGGTGGATTTTTATTGAGAGTATTACTTCAATTTATGATACGTAAAACCCAGAAAGTTTCAGTTACAACAACCTATGGAATTACAATGGTTCAGTGCATGGGGCGCTTGGTTTCTGATCGGAGGGTTTCTAAGTAAAAATCCCAGTTTAAGTTAAAGAATTTAATAACTGTGGCATTTTCTGTGAAAATTATCAATTTTTTATCGCATAAGTAGGTAAGTATATACCTACGCAAAACATGTGTGCTTTTTGCCGTGAGACGATCATTTAATTTTCTAAAAGAAGTACTACTCAAGAAAAAGCCTAAAGTAGGGGAGAGTGTTGTACCACGGAACTCTTTTTCAACTTTTTTATATAAATCACAATATGTTTAACTGAAGATTCAGTCTAATAGTAGCAATTCAATCCATCAGGATTACTTCACATACGTTTCCTGGTTTGTACTTGTACCTTTACTTTTAATGGATCTATATAGAACTTCTAAAAATGTTTGCAACTGTTCCTGCGTACATCACGTTCATTTACCTCGGAACACTTCCTATAATACCAAGGAGCACAAGTTAGATTGGAGGGAACGGTAACGAAACTTGTGAAAAATGAAATCAATTTTTATTATATTTATTAACTTTGAAAGTAAATTAAAACGTTACGTAAAGACAATTAATTTAGTTGGACAAAAACTCAATTTTAATACATAACTCCTTTCAAGAACAAGAACAGATATCTACCGTTGAACGGGCCGATTACTAACATATGGTGGCATAAAGTCGTCGTCTGTGAATACACCATGATCCAGAGGGATAATTCCAGAAGTCTTAAATCCACGGATAATGTATTTGATTGTACATTTAATAAATCCTATTCTTTTCCTTATCTTACTTTAAAGCCCCCAGGTCGAAGCACTTGCCGATAGTTCCTAGTGTTCCTAGGCACACTATGCCCTAGGCACACTACGCACACTGCTGTTGTGGTAGATTTTTGGTAAAACACTTATGCCACTAAAAAATTTACTTTTCAGCGTCAAAAACTTCAAAATAGCTCCTTCGTTGTAAATATGATCCAAATGAACTCAAATTGACCTATGCTACTCTCTAGCGCATCTTTCACGTAGTAGGTTACTTTAAAGCCCCTACGTAGAAGCACTTGCCGATAAAATGAACTGATTTGGGCGTTACTTGGTGGAACGATGAAATGTTCATGGTGAAACAAAACTCAGTAGGTACTATTCCGCAAACTTTTATTTTAAGAGTCAACTAGTTTCGACGTTTATACAGTCATTATCAAGACAAACCAAGAATATTAATAATCTTGATAATGACGGTATAAACGTCGAAACTAGTAGCAGCTAGTGGAATAGTACTAAGTTTTGTTTCACCATGAACACTTGCCGATAGTTCATGGTGTTCCTAAGTACACTATGCACCCTCCCCTACTAATTTAAATAAATTAAGGCCCACTTAAGTTGAAACTACGACGAATATCCGAGGCTGTTTCCTTCTGTTTCCATCCTCTGTACCCTCCCCATAGCCTCGCATAGTAATTCGTCTCAAACACATATTCGCTCAACCCTTTCCTACACGACCGATCCCATTCGCTCCCTCTCCCTCGGAATGCAAAGGCCTCTCTCTTCCCACTTCACCCCTCCCACCGATCCGACGTCGCCGTCTTGTTCTTTCACCGCGCGCGACACGATCGTTCCCCCAGTCTCAATGAGATGTTTCGCGGGAGATAATACCCCCTCCTCCCCTTCCGTCACCTCGTACTTATATCCCTCCAAAGTAAGGCACTCCTCCTCCACCTTGAAGGCATAAGGATGTTTACCTAGTCTACGGATAACCTCCTCCTCTCCAAGCGTGTGTGCGCTCCGCATTCAGCGAGGAATAAGCATTTAATGAAGTTGATGGTTTCGGGCTGGGGTGGTTTTTGGGCTACGGGGTTCGTTTTCGCGAACATGCTTCCCTTGCGAGAGAGATGTGCTCATAAAGATACTCATTCCGGGGATTAATAAAGGATTCCGCCGAAAGGGATCAGTAAAAGATACACACATCCGAGGTATTAGAGAACGAAATGCATGGGGATGTCAGGCGTGTGACAGCGACGTGCTTTGCTTTGATTTGTACCTTCTATAGGGGGTAGTAGACACTTCCTCACGCTCTTCCTTTTACCAAATGCGGTACTAGCGGAATTGCATAAATCTTTTAGAACAAATAAATCAATGGTATGTATTAAAGTATGGTACTCGCATTCGTTTATCTCTAAACAATACAATATAAGTGCATTTCAAAAGGAAAAAGAAAATCTCGGCGATTTTTTCGATAATTAATTTGAAAATATAAATCCAACTTTTTTCTTAACTGTACAGAAGAAAAGGCGTGAAATGGTTATGTACACAATGATACCTTATTTTCCAAAGAAAATGATTTATATAAAGTAGAATAGGAGCCAGAAGAAATTGCCAGAACTCAAAGTAAGCCCTATTTAATGCCAATGATATAGATCAGCGGTTCCCAAACTGGGGGTCGCGACCCCCAGGGGGGTCGCGGGCCGTTCGGAAAGGGGTCGCGAGATGTATACGAATAATAAAGTGAACTATGTACTTAAACTTAGACAACCATTTTTAGGGGGTCGCGCCTAAAACGTATGGGCTAAAATGGGTCGCAGAAAGAAAAAGTTTGGGAACCGCTGATATAGATAATAAAATCAAATTAAAAATTAAATTGAATCAAAACCTTTAGATGAAAATCCTTTAAAAATTTGAGAAAGAACTTATCAGTACATTCTATGGGCTTTCTAAAAGCTATAACGAACACAATAAATTTACCATTTTATAGCATGAATACGAATTTTACAAAAAAATCTTCCTGCCTATGAAGAGAGTATCACTCGACTATTGATGGCGTTAATGCCGCAGACTGATTCTGTATATTAATAAAAAAATCGAAATGGATCAGTAAAAGTAAGATACACACATCCAAAGTATTAGAGAATAAAATGCATGAGGATGTTGGGCTGGTGACAGCGACGTGCCCTGCTTCGCTTTGATGCGTTCCCTCTAAAAGGGGGTAGCAGACATTTCCTGGGGCTTTTCCCTTTCCAAATACGGCACAGGCAGAATTGCATCAATATTTTAGAACGAATAAACGAATGGCATGCATAACGATTTGTATATATTTCTTCATAAACTATAAGAGAAGCACATTTCAGTATAAAAAAATAAAATCTATGAAAAAAGTGGCATATAAGGGGCTGGAAGAGATTGCCTGACGTCGAAGTATGTCCCAACAATTTCTAATTAAATAGAAAATTCAAGTCGAATTTAAAGTCAAATTCAAGATTTTAGAGAGTCAAATTTTTTTATGAAAATCCTTTCAAAATTTTAAGAGAGGATAGTATATAAGATATATTGTATATTTTTTTACATTTTTAACTCAGCACAATGCATTCAACATTGAAAAATATTACATACGAATTTACCAATAAATATTACAGCGTAGAAAGAAAGTACCACCCAACTATTGGTGGTGCCACTGCTGTAGACTTATTCTGTAGATGAATAAAAAGGGAAAGGGATCAGTAAAAGATACACACATCCGATGCATTAGAGAATAAAATGTATAAGGATGTTGGGCGGGTGACAGCGACGTGCTTTGGTTTGATTAGTTCTTTCAACAGAGGATAGCGGACTTTTCCTCCGGCTCTCTCTCTCCCAAATGCGATACTGGCTGAACTCCATCAATATTTCAGCGCAATCGAATGAACAACATGCGTTACTATTGGTAAAACTAAAGAAATTTTACAACTATTTTTAAATTAAAATGTCAATACAAGACATTAAAATCATTAAAAAAAATTACATTCAATTTTTTAGATAGGATAGTGCTCAAAATATACCCACGATGGAGTTCACTAATTACAGCAAATCATTTTGTTTCCTGCAACAGGGGTTGCTTTCTTCAGCATTCAAATACACCACGTTATTCTCCAATCTTTTGGCCTCACAATACTATTTTTCAACATAATCTCCATTTAATACTATAGCTTGACTCCACCTTGAAGGGAGGACCTGTTAGCCTGTACGGTACCATTCCACCGGTCAATGTCGGAGCTGACGTCGTACTGCAACAAAAACTTCTTCATAATCCCATTAGCGGCTAAGCGTACCCCATTGACTGCTTGCGAATGGCACCGTTCCTTTGTCCACTACCAGATCAAGACAGATATTCTGAAAGCACCTTTGAATATCTGAGATACCCTGATACACTTCGCCAAAAGAAACTCAATCTCTGCCCGTTGTTGGGAACGCGCCTCTGTTACCACGAATATTACAAAAGAGGATATTCAATCAACTTAATGCTTGATGGCGATACTTGGTGGAACTTGGTGACAGGAAACATAAAGGTTACCACAGAAATGTTCCACAGAAGTTTACTTAACCGACCCAGGTTTCGACATAACACTATGCCATTTGAAAATGTCGTCCTCAAGTCGGACTCCAAATGTGTTATCACCAGTGGCGCCGACTCCATGGGGCCTGAGGGGGCCCGAGCCCCCTCAAAAATTCGTTATGGGTGTGGGGAAAATGTGTCAGGCTTGTCGATTTTCCCCGGAATGTCCAGATATCGAGATTCCAGTGATCAGGGTTCTAATGTTGATCATATGACTCTTCTAAAATGCATAAAAACTTAAAACTCACTACTTATAAAATTTCCTGGGACAAGATCCCCGGTTTGGGCCCTGCCTAATATTTTTTGTAAGTCGGCATCTCTGGTTGTCAACCACCGCGCATTTAAGTGGGTTACAGAAGCCGCCACTCGCGTCGCTGACGGACAAAATGATCCGAGTAACACGAGAAAATAAGGTATAATTAGAGGTGTTAGGTAAAATTTAGAAACTTGATCATGTGATTTATTGAATTCATTCCTTTTTAATGCTATACCTAGCAGTTACAAGTATGATAATGCAAAATATTGGAAAAAAGTGGGTCACAATGAAGTTATAACGCGCTGCGGACGTTTTTGAAAGCCGTTTAAAATGCGACCGAACTGGCAACAGAAAACATCCCTCGGCGGGATGGAATTAGGCCTCCTCTATACAGTACCTTTGTCCGTAACAAACGTCATTTTAACAACTCTGTATAGCACGGTCACCTATCGGAAGTCAATGCTGCTATACAAGACGAAGCGGGAATGCACGAATATAATAGAGGAACCTTAAGGCGGCCTCATAATGTGTAGTCACCCACCGCGCATTTGAATTGGCTTACAGAAGCCGCCACTCGCGTCGCGAGTTTCACGAGGAAATGAGGTATAATTACGGATTTCAACCAAATATTACATTTACGATTATGTTATTTATCAAATCCATAACTCTTCAATGCTATTCCTCGCAATGATAAACATTACACTGCAAAATATTGGAAAAAAGTGGATCGAATTGCACTCATCACCGCGCTTCGGACATTTTTAAAAGCCGATTAAAATGCCACCGAAGTGGCAACAGAAATCAGCCTTATATGGGATGGATTTGGGCCTCCTCTATTTAGTCCCCTTGCGGGAATGTTTGAAAATGGTCCACAAGAAATTCCAAGTTTATTTAACCAAAATTTGCCGTGAAAAAATTATATTTCTTTACTTATTGAACTTACCTCGTATTACATTTAGTCCTATTGCGTACCTACTATTACCACTCTGCCACATTTTTTCACATATGTAACTTATTGCTTTCGTGCATACATTATCCTTTCTAGGCTCTAAAAGACACACTTAATGGATATTCACATTTTCTAATGCCAGTGTGAAACGCTGGCGTGTAATTATCATCCTATAAATGAGGCGCTATTAAATCATGCGGAGATAAATAAAAAATTGTGTGAAGTGTTGTTTCATGTGCCTTGAAATTCATCCATTTTTTGTTCACTGAGTTGAGATTTCAAAAGCTTTGACAATTTTTTTTTTTGCAAATCACGCTTAGTTGTTTGCATAACCTTCATTGTGTGCATGTCATGCCACGAGAGGCGAACGCATAGGTAAAGGGTTGGATTTATACATACGAATTTATCATCGAAAACATAAGCCAGACTTAACGAAGCTCTGCAAAATATAGATTCTAATTTTAAGAAAGACCAGCGACCCTCAGAGATGAAAGTCATGGTTCTTGGTATGTTTATATTTTCTCTCTCACGGCCTTCATTATTTTTTCATCCCCGTGTCTTATTCCATTCTGTCATGCAATATGCGAATCAATCATATTTATACAATCTCTGTGCCTATTAAAATGCATCCGTTCTATTACTTGAAGCACGCAAACCATGACTCTTTTCTACATGCGAAAGAGTAAAACGCCCAATCTACTAATGAATGTTACAGAACGCAAGCAAACAAAAAAACATTTCCGAGAGGTAAGCGGAGATTGATGTAAAATATTTAGGAATGTCTGAAGAACAAAATATAAACAAATATTGAATGATGACTTGCTATTTGTCATGTCCAGATTTCTCGCGGTAACGGCTCAAATCCTCTTGTAACAAATCTATGATGTTGTGCACTTCATAAAATGATGGAATAACCAATATAGTCCTTTCGATCAATAATTTTTTTAAAAAGAGAGCATCTCTGTAGCGAAACTTTTTCCTGGTGCCACCGGTTGCTCATTTATTCTTCGGTTAATTATAGAATTTTCTAGCCTTAAGCTCACTTATATTTGATTTTTTCTATCATCTTTTGCGAGAATAATTATCCAGACAACTTCTTTTCATGCAAATCAAATACTTTCCCAAACATGCGGGGATTTTTCTCCACCCCGCAGGATCACTACAGAAGACTCAAAAATTTTAGTTGAAACTTACATGCCTTCAAGATTGATAAACGAGAAGACGTACCATCCCGATCCGAACGGAAAATAAAATATGCCACACGCATCTTGCAGAAAGATAAAATGTCTAATTAATGCTTGTTTGACAAAATTATTGAAGACTACGAGCAGCTTTGGCAGATGTAATCAGCTCAGCAAAACATGGCTTATTCATAATAACGTTGCATAAAACTCAAGCTGAGTGTGTGGCTCGCATTTGTATAAAGCCAGTCCCATTTTTATTTTTGAATGCAATGAGTTCGTAACATCAGTACCTTGTTAAATTGGGTCAGAGATAACAAAGCCAGCATAGGGGATAACCCGACCTTTATGTTATAATAGGATCTCATAATTATTGCATTTCTAGCCTCGTTACGGGGATGTCACAACGATCCGGGCGTGAAGTGCAGGTAGATAATTTCAGTCAATTGCGCGATTTCCGGGAATATGTGAGGTTACATCGGATTGCTTCCTGTGTGCAGGAATAAAATTATGTGCAAGAGCGGTGATTAAATCAATCACTGCTGTCACTATTGCACCGTTACTGGTGCACTTGAGCGCAATGACGTTTATTTTACGCGGTATTTTTCGCGTTGCGCCAGTAATAACCCCGCTTCCTAGAGGTCGAAATCCCTCGTTAGGCTGATAGAATTACCGCGTCGATTGTGAAAATGTAATTTCAAAGCAATTAACAGATTTTATTGTGATTTCAAGCGCTAAATGTGGATGAAGAATTAAATTTCAATTAAAAAAAACTTCCTTTTTTATTATCTCTAGTTTTGTATTCGTTTGAATTCACAACGAGTAATTTTGGAGCCGAGATTGTTAAGGTTTTTTAAGTCTTGCTACACCGCCCTCATTGACCTGAAAGGCTAAGTAAATTACTAATGTGATGAATTATACTGGGTGAGAATAAATTGTCTTTCGCAAATAATAAAATTGTCAATTATCATGGGTAAAGGATAAATGTCAATAAAAGATTTTAATTTTCCCAGGTGGATAATATTCCCCTCGGGCTGTACACTAGGTCAATTCAATCGTATTGGCCGACGTTTTGGGAAACGACTTGTCTTCTATTCTCAAGGCGTGTCTGTCTGTCTGTATGTTCAAATTCATACTCAATCAAATATTCAAAGGTCAAATATTTTTTACAGTAAAGCCACTCACAATTACACAGACTCAGTCAGAATTTGGACATTCAGGCATGGAATAGAGTGAATTTGGACATTCAGGCAGTAAAACGCCTTGAAAATGGAAGACAAGTCGTTTTTCAAAACGTGGGCCAGTATGACTGAATTAACTCGGTGTAGAGTCCGAGAAAAAAATTCCATAGAAATGTAAAGTTTACGTATCTCTACGGCGAACCTAAGCTTATAAACTAGGTAATCTCTCCAGCCATATATTCAAGGGAGCAAAGGATTCATTAGGTTAGAAGATATAAAGATAAAATCCTAAATGATTTAAGACATGAAATAAAATTCAGCTTAGGAAGTATAGAAAATTGGCTTTACACTGATGATAGGCAGTGAAGCAGATCTTAGATTTTGCCGTAATGGAGCCATGCGTGAACGTCAAGCTTCACAGACTCACGGACCCAAAGCCCATTTGCTCCATCGAATCAACGAGGAAGTGTACTGAAACATTAATGAATTCTACCTTCAGATTTGTAACAACAAAGAGGAAATAAAATTCGCTCCTCAATTATTCTTCTGAACGGTAATTAAGCTGTGAGTTCCAGGAATCTAAGAATTGGAGGAAATATCTTGTCGATGGTAAAGCGTGTAAATGAGAACAACTCAATTGTGAATTGATATATATCCGTAAGTTTTTTATAGTTAATTGTAAATAGTAGATAGGTATTTAACCATTACCGTAAAACTTTTAAAATATTACTGCTCATAGATATTCATGTATTGGCTTGTAAGACTATTAATAAATAGCTGTAAATTTAATCTTGTTTTTGATGCTTTAAACTTATATCCAGCAAAGTTACTGACTATGTACTTTATCGGGGAACATGTTTTACCTTGTACTTGAAATATACTATTTGTATTTTCTGACGATGCAGAGAATCGTCGGTAAAAATTTAACATTCCTTGTTTATGAATTTTTAATTTCCAAGTGATTCCTATGAATGATTGTCATCAGGCGACATAATATTTCTAATTTTCGGTTCCATAATGTTCTAAAGTTGGTTACCAAGCAGCTTGGGAAACAGAGCGAACGACCTGAGGGTACGGGAGCACATTACAGGGGTGAGTTAGTGGCAGAGGGGCAAGGGGATAACGCCGCCAAAAACAAAAGCCGGCCGGAAGAGCGGCTCAAACATGAACAAAAGAAGAAGCCACACCGCACATTTCTGAGGGCAGTGGAGCACAAAGGGCACGTACGATATGAACTATACGCGTCCTACAACCCCGCAGGGCTCAAGGTAACAGAGGGATATGACCGGTAAAAAGACCCCTGCTCGCCAAAATGATCCGGCCAACAGTGTCGTTCGTCATGTCGAGAAAAGTA